>NC_073246.2:22195313-22495313 GCF_029281585.2 Gorilla gorilla gorilla
AGGAAATTGCTACTACAGGACACCAATATTTGGACTCCATCAAATAGTGGATACATACATCACTTTGTAAACATACCAGAAGGAATGTGGAGAATACTCAAACACTGTCTTACTTCTCACTCATGGAAGGTGAGTTCTTAATTTTCGAGGGTCTGACATGAGTTCTTAATTTCCCATTAATTAAATGGTGATTATATTTAGGTAATGTGGTTAATGGAATACGATGGTTTCTCAGAAGCGTACTAATTCATGGCTCCATAAATAAGCACTCACATAAAAACACACCCGTATACTGTACTCATAAATTCTAAAACAGTGAAGAACTAATTTAAAAAATAACCAACCCAGATGCACAAATATTATCTTAAAAGCAGATTACCATAGATCACAGGTGACCACCCCTGCCTCCATTAGAGCAAGAGCTATCTAAAATTAATTCCACCAGAATCCCTATTAATAGATTGCTCTGCCATGCAATCTATTATATATAATTTGATACTGCTCTGCAATCTAATATATATATTTCTGTTAAACCAGCTTATTAACTCAAGAAATGTTACATGTATTTACTTTTCCTCTCCCTTATTCTCATCTTCTTGACTGCTTTGTTCTTCTGCTTCCATAAACCAGTCTTCCCTTCCTTCTAAAAGCTACGCCCTGGATACTTTTATATTTAATTAAATGTTTGCAAATTCTTGCCTTAAGTATAATGTTACTTTCTCCTGAGGTCACAGCTCCCATTACAGCTTATTAAAATGCAAACTATAAAATAACCCATATGCAGCATGAGAGAAGGCATCATTGTTATATTTGATTTTCCTTCTTTCTAAGGATTAAAAAAATGTGTCGTATCTTCTGAGGCTCATATTTCTTGCTTTACCCATGTCTATCTACTTTTCCTAATTTCTTTTAACAGTCAAGATGCTTAAAAGTGAAATCAATCTCGATTCATTCTCATTGCCCACTAAAACAGCTCTCAATTTTCCAACTATTTATGAACAAATTTGTCTGCAAAAACACTAGGTGAACACACAACATTTCATGAATCAAATCTGGACAAATATGCAAAACACCCTTTAAACACTACCAAGTACTTGAGTTTACCACCTGTCTTATGAAACATATTTTCCATGTTTGGCATATAACTTTCCATCAAATTGCATATAACCTTCCACCCACCATTTCATAGTAAATCAAAAGCTGCAACCATTTCAATGTCCACTTCTACAAGGAAACTTCAGGTCTTTTCTGAGATAATGTGACATATTTCTTGTAGTGTTGATGCCTTTCTTACCATTTGACTTATGTAATCCTGTGCTACTGTCTTTATTATTATTTTTAAATATGTCCCTAACAAAGCTTTGGAGTGTTGTGCCCTTACTTCCAACTTTTTGTAAGCCCTGCGGCTTCTATTATTTGAATTTACATAATACAATTACATAGCGATTTGTAAGAAAGCATGTACTATATTATAGCAGAAATGACTATATCTCCATTGGCAAAATTTTCTAAAAAATGGAGCTACTATACTAAGATGTTTTGGAGGGAATAAGTTATATGACCACATGTTTCCAACATTCAGTCTCACATTGGAAATGTCTGTTAAATTAAAATCATCACCTTTTCCTCTATGTCAACTATCTCTTCTGTTCTCAGAGGTTAATTTTTCAATATTTATCTGTACTTTCAAATTTCATCTAGAAAATTGAGTAAATTTGAGATAATAAGCTTTAGTGGTAGTCAAAACAAGAAAGCATACCAGGTTTTTTTTTTTTTTAGATTAGTTGCAAATATGGAAACGAACAAACCAAAAAACAAAAAAACATGGAACTTGACTATGGAAGAGGATTCATAACATTAACTAGAAAAACCTTTACCATTCTGGCTTTGAGGATGGGATAAATAATTTTACCATTAATCCATATATACAACATAAAAAGGGAGGTTGCTGTTTGAAAAAAAAATTTTTTTTTTTTTTGAGCCAGGTTCTCACTCTCTTGCCCAGGCTGGAGTGCAGTGGCGCGATCTCAGCTCACTCCAACCTCCACCTCCTGGTTTCAAGCGATTCTCCTGCCTCAGCCTCCTGAGTAGCTAGGATTACAGGCACCTGCCACCATGCCTGGCTAATTTTCTTTATTTTTAGTAGAGACGGGGTTTCACCACCTTGGCCAGAATGGTCTGAAACTCCTGACCTCATGATCCACCCGCCTCAACCTCCCTAAGTGCCGGGATTACAGGCGTGAGCCACAACGCCCGGCCGCTTTTTGAAAATTTTGATAAATATAGTTTTATTGAGTTTGAGGGGCATGTATATTAGCATACAGAAAAATAGGGAGATTGAAAGAAGAACTAAGAGAAAATTAGTTTGGTCGCTTGATAATTGGCTTTAGTATTGGAGATGTATAAACACTGTGGGAAAGACATAAACCAATGTGGAGGAAAACTAAGGAATCAAGAAAAAAAGTCGAATCTACAAAGGAACAAATTATTTCAACAATCATAACTGAGTTTAATCCAGATAAATGATTAGATGGGTAGGATACGAGGCACTCCCACCGACTGGAATGTGGGGCAACGAAGAAGCAGGTACAATTGCAGGTGGCACAGAGAGTCCAAAGCTGTTCTAGGCTGATACAGTCTCTTTTTCTAAATTTATGTAATTTCTAATTGATCACCTTCCAGAAGAAGTGTCTGCTGTCTCCTTCCACAAACAAAAAAACAAACAGAACATAGAGCTATTACTTAATCCCTAATTGCAACCTTCAGAAGTCAGTCAAGCAACACATTTGTACATGCCGGGGAGTGGGGGTGGGGTGTATGTGTGTGTATAAATTTTCATCCACAGCCTCACAATTCCTGAATTGGTGCGAGAAACGGTCATCACCTGGTTAAAGGAAAACAAACCATGAAGAGCAATTTTAAACAACTGCCAGGATGACCAATCATTTTTTTCAATATTTTATTTTTATAACGTTAAAAAAAATTCACAAGCTTCTCAAAGAATGAAGATATGTAGTGCTACCTCATGGCCATGCCTTTATTCTTTCTATCCTATACCCATAATCCCTATTTCTGTAATGTGAGATATCAAGTAAAATATTTAGGAAGAGTATGGGATCTCCTTACACATATCTGCTTATAAAGAAATAGCACTTTATTACCAATGTGAATCTTGGACTGGGATGTAATTTTTTTTGATGGTCAACACTTTTGTGTTCCTAACATCATGTTGTGAAAATAATTGTTTCAATGATTCTAGAAAATGTCTACATTTTTATCTCAGCTTGTGTAAAATTAAAAACAAACTCTTTAAAGCTATACAATCATTTATTTAAGCAAAATATTTTACAGCTATATATCATATGCTTATTTCTTTTGGAAGGAAATAAAAATGAATAATTAATTAACATAACAAATGCTGCTAACACTTATGAATAGTATTACTATTTCCCGATGAGGAAGAATTATATAAGGGTGTCTGTGTAATATTTTAGCTAGTCCAGGCCAGAATTGTCCTTCTAAGAGAACTTACATTTCCCATCCTTGACATAATTATAAAACTTACCAAATGTTTATTTCTTATGGCAAGCATTTTGGGGGAGCCAGTAAAGCAATTTGCTAGACAATGATGACAAAATAAAGAAATAGCAGGCTCCTAAGCAAGAGTGCCAATGAACAAATGATTTTATTATATTTTATTTATTATATTTTATTATATTTCTCTGGTTGAAATTCTAGATTAAGGATACACAGAGCCTATGAAAGACAAAATTATACAGCTGAGGGCATGTGATAAATACAGTTAAGGACTGGATTCTACTGACGAAAAAAATGTACAAAGTAATTGTGAATTAGGTTTATTTGATTCACGAATTTTTTCCACTTTACTACCTATGTGTGCTGAAATGAAATCAGATGAGAGAAGTAAAATCTAAACTGATGAAAAATGCTTTTCATGCTTTAATACTCTACAAAATCATAAGTTTCTATCAAGCTTATGCATAGGTTGTGACACTTTTTTTAGCAAAAATTTTCCACTTGAATACAAAGTTAAGAATTACAATGCCATGATCTCACAAGAAGAAAGTAAAAATGTTGGAAAAAGGATGAAGAAAACAGGTTGACCTGTTTGTTGTTTCAGTCGTTTAATAGATCTGAACAATATTTTACATCATACCTGGTTGATTTTGGCAGGAGTGATTAAAGGTTATACAGTTTGTAGATTCCAATATTAATGGAGACTTGGAGGGTATTCTCACAAATATTTTTAAATATATATATTTCAAATAACAAAAAAGTAATAATATACACAAATACTTAAAATATGTATTTAAAATAAACAGCATATTAATTTCACTGAAATATTATCGATTGAAAAACCTAACCAGTTACAATTTTAGTTTTTACAACTATGTTAATCATTGTATAAAAACAGATAAAGACATTCAAGTATTATATATATGGCACATTAGGTGACAATTTGAAAGGGTTAGATATAAATTAAATATTTAAATAACATATATAATTACTACTTTTCTCTAGTAATTTAAATAACAACCGGTATTTATTCAGCACCTACACATGTATTACTATTATTATGGAGTACAAAAAAAGCATAAGATGTATTTCCACCAATAAAAGTACATAAAACATTTGAAAATAGCAGCATTATATACTGATTCAGGCATTTAGAGACAAGCTGAATATATGAAAACATACTAGTCACATATAATTCTTTATTTAAAAAAATATATAGAACAATATTGAAACAGCCTCAAGAGCTGTGGGAACAAGCTTCCTCCACCTAAACTTCAAAGGAGGCCAAGGGGACCCTTGGGGTCCAGGCAGGGATCCGCTGTAGAAGCAGGGTCACCACCAAGTCCCCATGGGATAATGCCTAGTAGAGCCATGGAGGCAGGACCACTACTGTGAGCCATAACTGTAGGTCCATCAATATGCAATGGCATCCTGGAAGAGCTACAGGCACCTGACTCCAACCTGTGAGAGCTGCAGCATGGGCTGTGCCCAGCAAAGCCAGGGGAGTAGGGTCCCTTGGAACCCTGGGGATTCAACCCCCATCCCAGTGTGTCTAGAAGGTGGGGCATGTAACTAAAGATTGTTCTCAAGCCTTAAAATTTAATGTTTGCACTAATCCATTTTGGACACAGTTGGACCTGTTATCGCTTTCTTCTTGCCTGTTCTCATTTGGAATGGAAATGTTTATCTTATGCCTCTTCTAATATTACATGTTAGGAGCACATAATTGGTTTGCTTTCTCAAGCTCATGGCTAGAGAGAAATTTTTTTTTCCAGATGAATCATACCTTGAGTTTCACTCATATCTAATATGTATGAGACTTTAGACTTTAGACTTTTGAGTTGTGGCTGGAATGAGTTAAGACTTCTGGGGGCTACTGAGATGGGATGAATATATTTTGCATGTGAGAATGACATAAATTTAGGAGGACCAGTGGCAGAATGTTGTGGCTTGAATGTGTCCCTTCCTAAATGTATATGCTGAAACTTAATGGCCGATGAAATAGTATTAAGAAGTGGAATTTTTAAACAATTTTAGGTCATAAGGGCTCCTCCCTTGAGAGTGGGATTAAGGCACTTAGAAAAGAGGCTTCACATAGCATTTTGTCCTCTTTTGCGCTTCTGCTTTCTGCCTTGCGAGACTGTATTAAGAAAGCCCTCACAAGATACTGCTGCCTCCATTTGGGACTTACCAACCTCCAGAACTGTGAGAAATAAATTTCTGGGTTTTATACACTACCTAATCTGTGGTATTTTGTTACAGCAGCACAAATGAACTAAGACACACCTCTTTAAGATTTTGGGTTCTTTATCACAATATTTTATTTTTCTTGGCCTCCAGAGCCTCAACTGAAAACAAAACAAAAATTATTCTCATTTTGTCATCATTTTATATACTATATGTTTGTAATTATAGAACATCAATATAAAATTAGGCATATAGAGAGTTGTATATGTAAACATAATTATGTAGAAACTGAATAGCACAGGAGAGTGTATTTTCTGGAATTACTATTATCCAAACCAAGCAGACTGCAGACCTTCATCTTCTTTCTGGACCAGCTATCACCCAATAGACTCAGCCGCATATTGTATCCAGAGTTGCAATATCCATCCAAATTAGTGATATTTTTAAGACAAAAATCCACTAATTCTATGTTTGTCATCTTTTATCTATCAACATACAAAATACGACTATATTACCCCAAGAGCTTTCTAACACATTATTTTCCTCACCATGAGTTTTACTTTACTATCCCTGTCTCAGCCTGTAGCCCTTTCCCTGCTCTACATCCTCTAACAGAGCTCCACTACTGCAGAATTCTCTGCATTCACAACTTTTCTCATCTTCACTAGTAACTGCACTAATTGAACTCTGGTTCTCTCTCTGGGAAACATATATTACTCCTTATTCCCAAACTCTTTTTCCTTAAACACTTTGACACCTTGTTCGCATAATTTTCTTCATACCTAGATGTCATTGTCATCATCCTTAGTGAATATAAATGTCCACAAAGACACAGAACACAACTAAATTATCAGTTTTATAATTGAAAATGTCTGGTGAGCTTTTAGCCCCTCACTTGGCAATTCATTTTCCTAATTCCAAATTTGACCTTTTGATTATCTATAATAAAATCTCTTTAATATGTTTCTAAATATCACCAATTCAGTGATTCTACAATCTAATTTATTGCCCAGCTACTTGGTCAAAAACTCTTGCTCAGAAATTGAAGCCTCTATAAATTTCTCCCCATCTACCTCTTTTTTTTCACTTTTTCATTATCCAGTTTGCTCCATCATCCATGATTTCAAGGACATTCCTGCAAATATTCTAACTCTCTTGTTCTTCTGTTATTCCTATTTATCCTACCAAGCAAAACAGCAACCTTGGATGACCTGAACTATAATAACACAGCATGCCCTTACCCCAGCAGCTCACCAATACCAGATAATTTCACACATGAGGTCATATCAGCCTCCTAAAAATGCATTATCATCACTCACAAGCCTTTGCTACTGCCCATCTACCTCACTCTTCAAAAAAAATTTGATCCTCTCTCCTCTCCTCAGATTTTGATTACTACACCTTTCTCTCACTCCAACAGATGTCTTTGCCATCTACCTTTCAAAGAAAATAAAAGTCATAAGATTAGATCACAATTACGTTTTAGTACTAAAATATATAGACATGCATTTGCACGCTCATCTCTTCTAAGGTGAATTCGCCCTCATCTGTACTTTGAAATTCACATATTTTTGCTAAAGCAAAACTATGTTATTGATTTTCCCTTATTTGTCTTGCATATTCAATCTTTAATTCTCAACTAAAAACTCTCCACTGTTTTCTATTCTTACATTTTAATCAAAATGATAAAAGTATTGGACAGTAGTGTAACTTTCCCTATCTGTCTGTAGCAAAGAGAAGACTCAGAGATGCAAATTTGTATGATGAAAAGTGCCTAAGTCTTCGAAACAACCAGTTAATCATAGTCTCTTCCTTGCCACCAATGAGATGGTGATGTGAACAAGAAATACAGTATTTTTTGTCATTTTTAAGCACTGATACTCTAATTGATCTCTTATAGTGTTATAACAACTAGCATTAGTTTCACTGATACAGAAACTGTTCCCTTGAAGTGATATTATGCTGTAAGAAAAAGTAAAATATATGGAATTGGTTAAGTAGTCAGGTGGCAGGTCAAATGATCTGATATTTATATTTGTAACCTGAAAATCTATGCCGTAAAATGACAAGATACATGCACTATTTTCTGTAAGGATTGGGAATTCAGGCCTCATGAAAATTGTGCCCGTAACTCTAAAAGAGAAGGATAGAAAATACATTGATATTAGTAATTTGGGGTGTTACTACTTACATACAGTGAGGCATTAGAAGAAAGAAATAGACTTAGAAAAAAATGTCTGAATATCCGATAAAAATTACAAGGAAGAAAGTTCAAACATATAGAGGCTCAAAGAGTAACAGATAAAATAGAGAAAAAGTTGGGGCAGCAAATGACATAAGGCTCAGCACTTAGATACTTCAGAAGTGGCCTAGAGGTTAACAGACAGTAAATATTCTTTTTTTTTTTTTTTTTGAGACGGACGTTCACTCTTGTCGTCCAGGCTGGAGTGCAATGGCGCGATCTTGGCTCACCGCAACCTCCACCTCCCGGGTTCAAGTGATTCTCCTGCCTCAGCCTCCCGAGTTGCTGGGATAACAGGCATGTGCCACCACACCCGGCTAATTTTGTATTTTTAGTAGAGACGGGGTTTCTCCATATTGGTCAGGCTGGTCTGGAACTCCCGACCTCAGGTGACCCGCCCGTCTCAGCCTCGCAAAGTGCTGGGATTACAGGTGTGAGCCACTGCGCCCGGCTAAATATGCTATCTGAGGAAAAAGTATGAGTCACAGAAAACCGTGGGTAAGGAATATCCTGTAATTTGATCTAGGTTTACTTAAAGAAAGAAATTTTCCTGAGAGGGAAAGGGCCCCAACAAAACTGCCCGTTAGAGACAACAACCACACCCTCACACACAAAAAACTGTTAAGTCCTATCAAAATTTGATTTTAAATGGGAGTTTTTGTGTAGTTGTCATGTTTCTGTTCCAAAACTGTGCGCTGGGTCTATCATTACGTGGAGTGAAGATAATCTGTATCCTTTTAGAGAACAGTTTGCTAAACCACAGCTAGTCACATGTGGACCTGAAGGAGAAGGCAGAGGATCACCAGGACCTTCGGCTGTCTTAAGTAACTGAATGGGTATTGGATTTGTCGCCCTTGGAGAATGTGTGAATATGCCCAGTGTCTGAAAGAAGGTGCAGGATGAGATATTCAATGGTCCATGGAGTAGCAAAGAAAGACAACCAACCACCATAACTGTTTGCTCTCTTTCTCTAATGCATACTAGTTGAAGTGATAGGACTAATTTTCCAGTAACTTCATTTTTCAGTTTTCAGTCTGTTTGCAGCTAAGTGGGGCTGTGTGATTTGTACTTAACAATAGACAGTGAGTATAAATGAGGCTTAGAAAAAAAAAGGTGTGTCTTTTTCTTTTCTTTTTTTTTTTTTTTTTGACAGAGTCTTGCTCTTTCGCCTAGGCTGGAGTGCAGTGGTGTGATCTCAGCTCACTGCAACCTCCGCCTCCGGGGTTCAAGCGATTTGCCTGCCTCAGCCTCGCGAGTAGCTGGGACTACAGGCGTGCGCCACCACACCCAGCTAATTTTGTACTTTTTAGTAGAGACAGGATTTCTCCATGTTGGTCAGGCTGGTCTTGAACTCCCAACCTCAGGTGAGCCACCTGCCTCGGCCTCCCGAAGTGCTGGGATTACAGGCGTGAGCCACCATGCCTGGCCCTCCTGGTCCATTTTGAATGTTAATAACTCCTAAGTTATAAATAGATATCTGAAATGGAAGAAACTAAGTGCTTTCTTCACTCTTTCATAGAAGTGCTTCCTTTTGTATCCACTAGACATCACACCCTGTCATCACTGGACTGTAACATGAGCTACTGAAATTTTGGGATTTATCTCTTACAGCAACTGTTACCTTAAAAAATAATTCAGCTTGTATATTTTTACATATTTGAAAGGATAAAATGGTACTATGGCAGTGGCCAATTCTTGCCTCTCCACTCCATAGCTATCTTGCCAGATGCCATCACTGAATGTTCTTTTTTATTTTATCCTGGAATTTATGTGCATATTATAAAGCTGCATGCTTGCACTACCACTTAAAAATAATTTGTTAGCTTTCTACTATTGTTGTATGTTTTTTGGGTATGTCATTATGGATCTGTGTACCAAACACTTCATAGAAAGTCAATAAATAATAAATACATATACTTACGTATAATATATTTGGTGTAATCATTATATGTCATATATTAATATTATATGTCATATATTTAGTACATACATTTTAAATGCAAAATTATAGATAAATAACCCTCTTATACTTCTCAGCCAAAAGTATACATTTGTTCACACACACACAATTAGTTTTTCTATGTTCTAATAGAATTACACTGGATGAATAAATAAATGTTTGATATTTGCATTCTTAAGATTATACAAACATGGTTCGCAGGACCTCAAAGTGTTTTAATAATGCTTTAATGTCTCACTTACAACTAATGAAAAAGTACCCCTTTCAGAAATTAAGGTTTCCTATAAACCTGCGGTAATTTCATTGCGGACTCCTTTGAAATGACTTCTCCATTCTTTGGGTAAAATTATAATCCTTGTCTCCCTCTATAATTTCCCTGGAAATAAAAGGTTAATAGTTCTTTAAGCTTTCCTCTAACCTCAGGGACACCCAATAATTTTTTGACTTGCTTAAGCCCTCCTTGTATTACCAACTCAAGAAATTTTTAGGAACGTAACTGTACACAGGAAAGATGAAAAGTATCCAGCTAAAGGCTGCTTTTCAGACCAACCACTGTGTAAGTCAATGTCTATAACAAAGGGTCAAGAGTCAAGAAAAAATATAGGCAGACATGAAAAGAGTGGCTGCCATCTTCTGCTATCAAGTTAATCTGTTAGATGCTTTCTTACTTTTATTACTTTGTTAATCTTTGTGTTCTTTGTAAAAGCCTTTAAAAGCTAAAAATGTTGCGGCATCATCTATAGCACCAAACACTTGCATCCATGTGGTACAGAAATTGACCAATACATCTTCACAAAAGCAGAGACATTTGTGAAAACGCAGTATTATACGACTGACAAGATACAACCAGTGAAGAGTAATCAAGTCAGAACTAATTAAATAGTTAAAATATATTATACATAGACCGATTCAAATTTGATTAGTTTATTTTTTATGGAATTGTACATAATGACTACACAAGCAAAATGTAAATAAAATATACCATGACTATATTTCCTTCATTCACATTTTATCCCTCTAGACTCATGATAAAGCTATCTATGAACACAGCTTGTACGTCATGCAAAATAGAACAATAACAAGAAAGTATTGCCAGTTGTGAAAATTTTAGCATTATAATATTTTGAATATCCTTAATGTCTTATTGCATGCATGACTTCTAAATCAGCATGTTAAAATATTTGAAGTAAGGATAGTATATATTTGTATATGTATGTATACATGTATATTTTTTCTACTGATATGGTACTGAAATAGTTTACTATATTCTCTCTTGATATTCAATCCAACTTATAAGCAGCACAAAATGTTATATTGTAAATGCATGTTTATTGAGTATTTCATTATGGATCTGTGTACCAAACACTTCACAAAAAGTCGATAAATAAAAAGTACAAGTATATTTAACATATATCTACATATGTTTGATATAATCATTAGGTTATCTTAATATATTAATATTATATGTAATATATTTAAGATTATTATAAAAAACATGTTTGAGTCATTCAAGTATGCATTTTGATTATTTTCAACAGTAATAAAAATTTAAATCACTTCAATGATATTAAGAATATTCACATAAAAATATGAAATGAAAACCAATTATAATAAAACAGAAAATAATAACTCTTTAACAAATACCTTATAATTTAGAGCAAATGACAGACCAAAATATTTCTCAAACATTTTGATAAAGAGATCATGAGTCTGATTGAAAAGATTTTTATGAGACCTTAATAATTACAATAATTTAGAAACAGTAATCATGTATTAATTATTACAATAAACTTCCTTTTTTAAAGAGCTCTAACTGTGGAATATAAAAGCTTCCAAATGTGGAAAAATAAAAGTGTTTAATTGATAACTTATTATTCAAGTTTTGCAAAATGTGATATTAACTTTGACTTCTTCAATATAGTCCCCATCCAAATTTCCCATTCATATCTATTAACACCTTTACTGTGTGAGGTATGAGGTGAAAAAAAAATTTATTAAAGCAATAATAGAAAATTCTTGTTCAATGTAATATAGTCTGGTTTAGAAATATTTTAATTATTACAGTAAAAAATTTCTAATAGTGCAGAAAACAAGACTTAGCCTTTATAATTTAGTTTTCACATGACTTACATTGTATTATAAATTTTATGGCTACGTAATGTTATATAAATGCCTTTATTATAAAGAAGACCCAAAATATATATGGTAAAAATTTTTAATAGGCCAATTATAAATCAATAGATAAATTGGTATTTCTAAGCAATCTTTTGCGTACAGAGAATATTAACGAAATTTTCACTAAATCATCTAACCTAGTCTAAATTGTGATGCTCTTGAGTTCATAAATATAGTATAATCAAAGGATATTCATTAACAGCTTTTTTAAAACCCTATATCCTGTCGGGCGCGGTGGTTCACGCCTTTAATCCCAGCATTTTGGGAGGCCAAGGCAGGCGGATCACATGAGGCCAGGAGTTCGAGACCAGCCTGGCCAAAATGGCGAAACCCTGTCTCTACCAAAAGTACAAAAATTAGCCGGGTGTGGTGGTGGGCACCTGTAATCCCAGCTACTCAGAAGGCTGAGTCAGGAGAATAGCTTGAACCTGGGAGGCGGAGGTTGCAGTGAGCCAAGTTCGAGCCACTGCACTCCAGCCTGAGACACAAGAGCAAGACTCTGTCTAAAAAAGAAAGAAAGAAAGAGAGAGAGAAAGAAAGAAAGAGAAAGAAAGAAAGAAAACCCTACATCCTAGTGAACTACATCAGATATATGTTGTTTATACCTCATTTGCCTTCATACTCATCTATATATACCTCCTTTTCCTACCGTCTCTGTGCTCTTGGAGCCTGAACCTTTGGACAGGATCAGATGGGCTTATTCTCTCACTTTTGCCTAGTTGGGCTCAGCAAATGCAAAACAGCAGTAAATGACCCTGGAGAAGTTAAATACATAAAATCTGTAAGCATCATTTAGTTTTTGAAGAGTAAAGAAGATTTTCTCTTCTTAAATTACATTTTCCTGAAATGACTTGAGGAGACTTTTCATCTAAAGTATACCTTTTCATTCAAACAATGCACGAATATGGATAGCTTGAACATCTAAGCTCAAATGATACACATACTTTTGAAGGTAGTTTATTCAATCTTTAAACAGAATTTTGAGTCTTAAATCAGAAAGAATAAAGTTTCTATTGCAATAATTGCTTATATTGATAAAATTTGAGCATTAGTACAGTAGGGAGAATATCTGTTTATGTCTTTCTATTCAGCACAAGTATTGTGCCCAGCAGGTACATACTAAATGTACTAAATGCATATTGATTAAATCGATAAATATAGGAAATTTGGAATCATATAGCACTTCACAATAAAGTGCTTTCACATGTACACATCCATAAGTTATTTGACTTTTTATAACTCTATAAGTATTGTTGGGTACGTTTTATCATCAGCTTCTCAAATAGTCAGTGCAATTTAAAAGTTCTTTTCAAGATCACATGGCTAGCTAAGTTCTAGAATCATGAACCCATTCACCTGCTTCTATAACCTCTTCCAGTGATATGGTACTACAATACATATCCCTTACTGTATTTTCTGATGTGGTTAAGCATATATTGCTGTATACTCATATAAGCCACTATCGAATGCTTATTAACTGTGATATGCTCACTCATTTATTTGTATCATTGCTATTAATGCTTACAATGATTCTAAAAAAGAAATATTCTACATTTTTTCATCGTTATTATTTTACATAAGAGGAACCTGAAGCAGAGAAGGCTAAATCCAATACTATTCTCTGCAAAAGACATCTAGATGTACAGCATACCAGCCCATTTAAAAAATACATTTTATTTGCTATTAGTAATAATTAAAAATAAAACTAGTTTAAAAAAAGAAAGTAGAATTAGGGAGCAATGAAAAAATATCCAATTGATTCATCTCCAGAAGGATAAATAATCATTGTAATCAATTTTTCAAGTGAATTGGTATTATTTTTATATAATGGAAAACAAGCAAACATTAAATATAGGAAACTATTGTATTTAAATATTGTTATGTATTATGACATTTTCATTTATCAAAGTTTTGCCCAGATTATGACACCATAGTGATCAACTCAATAATTATTTAAATACCAGTGTTCAGAATAGTGAAAATATGTTTGCATATTTTTAGTTAATATAATTTTATTTCTTGGAATATACATTTTGGATTTTTCTCTATTAAAATAATTCTACCTCACTATATTTTTCAAAAAGAAAACATTTCATCAGGCTTGATCTTCTCTACTGCTGCTACGAGAATTACTCTTGTATGAAGCAAAATTTTCAGCTGGCAAAGTCTTACAGGAAATTTTTCCTTTGAAATTGAATTTTGCATTTATTTTCCTAAAACACACACAAACACATGCATACACACACACACACACACACACATAAAATTGTATTCAACATTTAGGCATAGCATTATGTCTCTAACAGCAGCAACACAAATAACAAGTAACTGGTTAAATGCAATGTTCAGGAAGACAACTGGTTGAATATCAACATACGAAAATGCCTCCTGAAAACAATTACATCTGCTTTTAGCATTGAGGTAGAACTCATTCTTGTGCAGGGTTCAATATTTGTATTAGAAATTGCTTACTGTAATATTTGAAATATTTCTAAACCAGACTATATTGAATAATTTTCTATTATTATTCTAATAAATGCTTTTTCACCTCAAGCAGTATAAGTGTTAATGGATATAAAAGGGCAGTTTGGATGGGGACTAGTTTGTAGAAGCCATAGTTAATTTAAGAAAATCACATTTTGTAAAACTTGAATAATAAGTTGTCAATTAAAGGCTGTTTTATTTTTCCACCTTTGGATAGTTTTATATTCCACAGTTAGATCTATTTAAAGGAAGTTTCTATTGTAATAATTAATACATTATTGTTTTTTCAAAAATTACTGTAATCATTAAGGTCTCATAAAAATCTCTGTGATTAGACTCATGACACTCTTTATGAAAATGAAAATACAGAGAGCCCCTTATTTAAAAGACAGGGGAGAGGTGCTGCCAGAGGCACTAAATACATCATTTCTGTTTCACGGCATTTTTACTTTGCACTAAATAACACAAATTTCTCTCACTTGAATACCGATTCATGGTTCCTCTACCCTCAAAACTTTGGTATATGCAAAATTTTAAAGTATCTTGACCTGAATATTTCTCAAGGGAAATTTGGTTATGATCCATACCCACTGTCAACAGCTGTCTTTTCATCATGTGAAATGCAAGTACGCCCAAAAAAAGAAATTTGATTTTTTTTTCATCTCATGTTTTTAGAGCAGGACAGCAATCATTGGCCTCAGTATATTGACTTCATGTGACTCAGCTGCCCAATATTGTTCCAGCCAGCTGTGTCTATGGGTGAGAGAGGGTCACATGGTATCACACTCAGAGAAGAATTAATAGCCTTGCTGAGGCATTTCCCATCAAACCAAAGGGTGGGCAAGTCAGTGTCTGTGATTAACACATGTAAAATATGAAATAAGCCATATTATTCAAGTAGTTTAATTTGGCAAAACATCTGTTAAAAATAAAAATAGGATATAATGTATGCATTTAATTTTAACTGTAAATGTATAAGTGTGAATATATTCTAAAACTTTGGCGTTCAAGACCAAGAGCTCTGCTTAAAAGTTAGCTGATGGACAGACCTATATACTTTCTTTTCTTTTCTATTCTTTTCTTTTTTACACAAACCACACTCATAATGCATCCTCTGCAATTTTCTGTTTCCATCTCTTTAAAGCACATCAAGCAATTACAAACACTTGTAAAGCAATTTATGTGGAGAATCATTTTAGAAGTCTGATTTTTTCCCCAGTTTTTGTTATAGTTGTCCAGCCCACACTTACTTTTTGAAAGCATCTTTCAAGTAATTCACCTTTATAGAGTTGTTTTCAAGGCATACAACTTAGTTTTCATAGAAACAACGCTCTTTATTTTCATACTCTTATTTTCATAAGCTTAAGTAATATTTAAATAAATTTTGTAAGTGTGAAAACAAAAAACAACTGGTATAAACAGATTTAGGGATAAACACATCTGACACTTGGTGTACATACTACCGAAACACAGAGAACAGAAGTTTGGGGACAGAATAGTCTGCCAGCCAAAGGCGTTCAACAAGGATAGACTTCAGTAAATATGCTTAACAGAAGGAGTGGAAAGCATTGTTTCATCTGGTAAACTGGTAAAACGCAAGTCATTTAAAAAATAACTTTTATTATATTCTTATCCCTTAGTTCTTTAAATTTAGTTTATTTTATTTCAGCATTCTCAAACTGGTCTCTAAATGGAAAAGGAATGTGAAGAGCCATATTATTTCACACCTACTAAATATGTAATTAAACCCTTATACCTTATTTAATCTATATAAAGAGATAATATGGGCATATTTAGATGATGACCTTGAAATCAATATACTGTTTAAATATATGACAGTGCAGATTATTAAGATGAAGCTCAGAAATGACACTTGTAATGCATGCTGAGTATTTGAAGTTTGAAAAATATGACAGCAAGGAAAGAATGGTAGAACTATTCCGGAAACTTTTCAGAAAAGACATAATCAAGAGGGTTTACACACACACACACACACACACACACACTCACACACACACACACACTCACACACACAGACATGAAACAGAAAAATTGCAAAGACTGAATTTTTTTCCCCATGGCAAAAATCAGTGTAGTGATTTTTAAATGGAGATTATACAAAGGTCACTACCTTCAAACAAACCAGCTAAGAAATGTTAACAATCACTAGGACCAGAATAGGTATAATTTTGGAGGAAGATGTGTTCTGTTAGATAATTAGATTAATATTTGTATTTTAATATCTGGAAGAAAAACATTCTGAGAATATTTCAAGCCTTTGTTTTTATTTAGCAATAATTGAGCTTATTCTCCTCACTTATCCATCCATTTCTCTGGAACAATTGCTAATTTATGTTTCAAGATTTATAGTCTCAGATATAAATTTAGTTTTTGTATTACTTAAAGCAAAAAATACAGATTTATAACATTCTTCAGTTTAAGAATATGATTCATATAATTTCCTGCTTTCAAGAAACTTTTCTCTTCTTAGTAATATACATTACTAAAATATATACTCTAAAAGGGCTAGACTTTTCATCTGTTACATTTTGTATCTATCTCTAAAACCTAGAAAAGTGGCATAAGTTTAATGATCTATCAGTTCTCACTGCATAATGAATGAATGCCTTGGACAGTAAGTTTTCCCCGATCAGTAGTGAAATCAGCAATGGCTGTGTAGCGAGCACTGGTAAAATACACGTTAGTGTCCACCTGTGAACTTTTGTGTGTGTATTTTTTGAGACATGGTCTTGCTCTCTTCCCTAGGCTGGAGGTCATTAGTGTGATCATAGACCAAGTTCACCACTCGAACTCCCAGGCTGAAGCTATACTCCTACCTCAGGAGTTGGGATTACAGGTGTGAGCCACCATGCCCAACTAATTTTTAATTTTTTTGTTGTTGTTGTTGAGATGGGGTCCACTATGTTACCCAGGCTGGTCTCAAACTCCTGGCCTCAAGTGATCCTCTCTGATCTTTAATGAGTTTCTACAAGGGAGATTGTGGCTGGGAGTGTGTGAGCAATTTCAAGGACTTTGCTACAACGTTAAATTTTCTTTTGGAAACAACGTTACTGTCCACATTGTAAAAGAGTGCTTTAACTATAGTAGTGAGTCTCATTTCAAAAATTATATTATTTTTGCTTTTTTATGTTAATTTTAGTTGGCACACAAAAATTGTATATGTTTATAGGATACAAGTGATATTTTGATACATGTATAAAATATGTAATAATCATATCAGAGGAATTAGCATTTCCCATCACATCAAATATTTAGCATTTATTTGTGATGGGCACATTCATAATTCTCTCATGTAGCTTTTGGAAAATATGGAATAAATTATTGTTAACTGTCTTCCCCCTAGTCCAGTGCTATATAACACTAGAACCTAGTCCTCTTATCTAGCTACAATTTTGCAGCTATTAACCTGCCTCTCCCTATTCTCTCCGTCTACCCTTTCCAGCCTCTAGTAACCATTATTCTACTCTCTACTTCTATGAGCTCATTTTTTTACCTCCCACATATGAGTGAGAACATGTGGTATTTATCTCTCTGTGCCTGACTTATTTTGTTTAACATAATGTCCTCTAGGCCCATCCGTGTCACTGCAAATGATGGCATTTCATTATCTTTTGTGGTTGAATAGCATTCCATTGCGTATGTGTACCATTTTTCTTTATTAATTCGTCTGTTGATGGACCTTGAGGTTAATTCCCTACCATGTAATAGTAAATTGGTTAATTCCCTACCAATTTACTATTACAATAAATTGGTGGTTGCTGAGATCTCTTCGATATACTGATTTTCTTTCTCTTAGATATGTATCCATCAGTGGAATAACTGGATCATATGATAGTTCTATTTTTACTCTTTTGAGAAGTCTCCATGCTGTTATCTATAATGGCTGTACTAATTAACGTTCCCACAAACAATATATAAGAGTTTCCTTTTCTCTGCATCCTCTCAAGCATTTGCTATCTTTTCACTTTTCAATAATAGCCATTCTAACTAGGGTGAGATGATATCCATTGTGGTTTCGATCTGCATGTCCCTAATTATTAGTGATGTTGAGCATTTCTTCATGTACCTATTAGTCATTCATATGTCTTCTTTCAAGAAATGTTTCTTCAGATCCTGTGCCTATTTTTAATTTGTTTTATGGCTGTTGAGTTGTTCTAGTTCCTCATACATATATTTGGATATTATTCCTTTGTTGGATGATTAGTGTGTAAATATTTGCTCCAATTCTACAGGTTGTCTCTTCACTGTTGATTTTTTTCTTTTGCTGTGTAAAAGCTTTTTGGTTTGACATAATTCCATTTTTCTATTTTTTTTGCTCACTGTGCTGTTGAAGTCTTACCCATAAAACTTGTGCCTAGACCACTGTCATGAAGTATTTCCCCCTGTGTTTCCTTTTAATAATTCTATAGTTTTAGGACTTACATTTAAGTGTTCAATCCATTTTCAGGTGATTTTTGTACATGGTGAGAAATAAGAGTCTAGTTTCATTCCTCTGCCTATGAATATCCAGTTTTCCAAGCACCAATTATTGAAGAGACTGTCCTTTCCTCAATGTATGTTCTTGTCACTTTTGTCAAAAACTAGTTGGCTATAAATATGTGAATTTATTTTGGGTTCTCCAGTCTGTCCCATTGATCTATGTGTTGGCTTTTATACCAAGACCTTGTGGTTTGGGGTACTATAGCTCTACAATATATTTTAGTCAGGTAGTGTGATGCATCCAGCTTTGTTCTTTTTGCTGAGTAATGTTTCGGCTTTGCAAGGTCTTTTGTGGTTCCACACAATTTTTTGGATTTTTTTTCTATTTCCATGAAGAATGTTCTTGATATTTTGATAAAGATTTCATTTAATCTGTAGTTCGCTCTGGGTAGTACGATCATTTAAACAATATTAATTCTTCCAACCCATGAGCATGATATGTCTTTCAAATCTGTGTGTCTTTTTAAAATTATTTCATCAGTATGTGGTAGATTTTATTGCAGAGATATTTTAGCTCCTTAGTTAAATCATTTAAACGTACTCTATTTTTTGTAATTATTGTAAATGAAATTCCTTTCTTGATTTTTTTGCAGCTAGTTTGTTACTGGGGTATAGAATGTTTACTGATTTTGTGTGTTAATTTTGTGTCCTGCAGCTTTACCGAATTTGCTTTTCCATTCTGAGAAATTTTTGGTGGAGTCTTTAGACTTTTCTACATATAAGATAATGTTGTCTGAAAAGGGATACAATTTTAATTATTTTCTAATTTAAATTCCCTTAATTTATTTTCCTTGATTAATCACTCTGCCCAAGACTATTAGTACTATGTTGAATAAGAGTGATGAAAGTGAGAGTCTTTGTCTTGTATCAATTCTTAGAAGAAAAGTTTTCAGCTTTTCCCCATTCAGTACGATGTTAGGTATGGGTTTGTCATATATGGCCTTTATTGTTTTAAGGCATGCTCCTTTTATACCTAGTCTGATGAGTGTTTTAATCATGAAGAAATGCTGAATTTTATCAAATGCTTTTTCTATATTCATTGGGATAAATATTTTTCTTCATTCTGCTGATGTAGTGTATCACATTTCTTGATTTGTGTGTGTTGAACCATCTGTACAACCCTGAGATAAATCACACTTAATTATAGAGTATTATCTTTTGATGTGCTATTAGATTCTGTTTGCTAGTATTTTATTTATTTATTTATTTATTTTTAAATGTTTTCTTCTAAGTTCACCAGTGACATTGGCCTAATAGTTTTCTTTAATTGTTGTGCCTTTGTCTGGTTTTGGTATAAGGATAATGCTGGTGTCGTAGAATGAATTAGAATTACCTCCTCTTAAATTTTCTGGAAGAATTCAAGACTAATTCTTGTTCTTTTAAAGTGTTGTAGAATTCAGTAGTTAAACCACCTGGCCCTGGAATTTCCTTTCTGGGAGACTTTTTATTATGATTTAATCTTGTTACTTATTACTAATCTGTTCAGGTTTCCTTTTTTTTTTTTTTCTGGTTCAATCTTGGTAGGTTATATGTGTCCAGGAATTTAGTGATTTCCTCTTGGTTTTCTAATTTGTTGGCATATAGTTGTTTGAAATAATCTTTAATTATCCTTTTTATTTCTTGCTATCAGTTGTAAAGTTTCCATTTCTGGATTTTTTTTATTACTTGAGACATAATTTTTTCTTAGCTTGGTTAATGGTTTGCTTTATTTATCTTTTCAAAAAACCAACTTTTTGTTTTTTTAAATTGTTATTTTTTGTTTCTGTTTTATTTACTTTTGCTCTGATCTTTATTATTTCTTTCTACTAATTTTAGATTTGGTTTCTATGTGCTTTTCCAGTTCCTTATGGTGCATCATTAGGTTCTTTATTTGAAATCTTTCTACCTTTTTTGATGTAGACATATGATGCTGTAAACTTTCCTCTGAGAATTGCTTTTGCCATATCCAATAGGTTTTATTTGTTTATTTATTTTTTTGTTTTTCTTTTTTTTAAAAAATGG
The DNA here is from genome assembly GCF_029281585.2 of Gorilla gorilla gorilla. Classification (NCBI taxonomy): domain Eukaryota; kingdom Metazoa; phylum Chordata; class Mammalia; order Primates; family Hominidae; genus Gorilla; species Gorilla gorilla. The sequence goes on from NC_073246.2 coordinate 22,216,400, forward strand.
GATACATGTGCAGAACATGAAGGTTTGTTACATAGGTATACATGTGCCATAGTGGTTTGCTGCACCTATTGACCCATCCTCTAAGTTCTGTCCCCTTGCCCCCCACCCCCCAACAGGCCCTGATGTGTGTTGTGCCCTCTCTGTTTCCATGTATTCTCATTGTTCAAATTCCACTTATGAGTGAGAACATGCAGTGTTTGGTTTTCTGTTCCTGTGTGAGTTTGCTGAGGATGATGGCTTCCAGTCTCATCCTGCAAAGGACATGATCTCATTCATTTTTATGGCTGCATAGTATTTCATGGTGTATATGTACCACATTTTCTTTATCCAGTCTATCATTGATGGGCATTTGGGTTGGTTCCATGTCTTTGCTATTGTAAATAGTGCTATAATAAGCATACGTGTACATGTTTCTTTATAGCAGAATGATTTATATTCCTTTGGGTATATACTCAGTAATGGGATTGAGGGGTCAAATGGTATTTCTGGTTCTAGATCCTTGAGGAATTGCCATAGTGTCTTCCTCACTGGTTGAATTAATTTATATTCCCACCAAAAGTGTAAAGGCGTTCCTCTTTCTTCACAGCCTTGCCAGCATCTATTGTTTCTTGACTTTTTAATAATTGCCATTCTGACTAGCATGAGATGGTATCTCATTGTGGTTTTGGTTTGCATTTCTGTAATGATCAGTCAGGTTGAGCTTTTTTTCATATGTTTGTTGATCATATAAATGTCTTCTTTTGAGAAGTGTCTGTTCATATCCTTTGCCCACTTTTTGATGTGGTTGTTTTTTCTTATAAATTTGTTTAAGTTCCTTGTAAATTCTGGATATTAGACCTTTTTCAGATAGGTAGGTTGCAAAAATTTTCTCCCACTCGGTAGGTTGCTTGTTCACTCTGATGATAGTTTCTTTTGCTGTGCAGGAGCTCTTTAGTTTAATTAGATCCCATTTGTCAGCTTTTGCTTTTGTTGCAATTGATTTTGGCATTATCATCACGAAGTCTTTGTCCATGCCTATGTCCTGAATGGTTTTGCCTAGGTTTTCTTCTAGGGTTTTTATGGTCTTGGGTTTCACATTTAAGTCTTTACTCCATCTTGAGTTAATTTTTGTATGAAGTATAAGGAAGAGGTCCAGTTTCAGTTTTCTGCATACGGCTAACCAGTTTTCCCAACACCACTTATTAAATATAGAATCATTTATCCATTGCTTGTTTTGTCAGGTTTGTTGAAAATCAGATGGTTGTAGATGTGTGGTATTATTTCTGAGGTCTCTGTCCTGTTCCACTGGTCTATATGTCTGTTTTGGTACCAGCACCATTCTGTTTCGGTTACCGTAGCCCTGTAGTATAGTTTGAAGTCAGGTAGCGTGATGCCTCCAGTTTTGTTCTTTTTGCTTAAGATTGTCTTAGCTATATGTGCTCTTTTTTTATTTCATATAAAATCTAACATAGTTTTCTCGAATTCTGTGAAGAATGTCAATGTAGTTTGATGGAAATAACGTTGAATCTATAAATGACTTTGGGCTATATGGCCATTTTCATAACATTAATTATTCCTATGCATGAGGATGGAATGTTTTTGCATTTATTTGTGTCCTCTCTTATTTCCCTGAACAGTGGATTGTAGTTGTCCTTGAAGAGGTTCTTCACATCCCTTGTTAGCTGTATTCCTAGGTATATCACTGTCTTTGTAGTGATTGTGAATGGAAGTTCATTCATGATTTGGCTCTCTGCTTTTCTATTGTTTGTGTAAATGAATGTTTTTGATTTTTGCACATTGGTTTTGTAACCTGAGACTTTGCTGAAGTTGCTTATCAGCTTATGGTGTTTTGGGGCTGAGACAATGGGGTTTTCTAAATATAGAATCATGTTGTGAGCAAACAAAGACAATTTGACTTCCTCTCTTCCTAACTGAATACCCTTTATTTCTTTCTCTTGCCTGATTGCCCTGGCCAGAACTTCCAATACTATGTAGAGTAGGAGTGGTGACAGAGAGCATCCTTGTCTTGTGCTGGTTTTCAAAGGGAATGCTTCCAGCTTTTGCCCATTCAGTATGATATTGGCTGTGGGTTTGTCATAAACAGCTCTTATTATTTTGAGATATGTTCCATCAATACCTAGTTATTTGAGAGTTTTTAACATGAAGATGTTGAATTTTATCAAAGGCCTTTTCTGCGTCTATTGAGATAATCATGTGGTTTTTGTCTTTGGTTCTGTTTATGTGATAGATTATGTTTATTGATTTGCATATGTTGAACCAGCCGTGTATCCCAGGGATAAAGCCAACTTGGTCATGGTGGATAAGATTTTGATGTGCTGCTGGATTTGTTTTGCCAGCATTTTATTGAGGATTTTTTCATCAATGTTCATCAGGGATATTGGCCTGAATTTTTCTTGTTTTTGTTGTGTCTCTCTTCTCAGTTTTGTTATCAGGATGATGCTGGCTTCATCAAATGAGTTAGGGAGGAGTCCCTCCTTTTCTACTGTTTTGAATAGTTTCAGAAGGAATAGTACCAGCTCCATTTTGCACTGGTAAAATTCGGCTGTGAATCCATCTGGTCCTAGGCTTTTTTTTTTGGTTGGCAGGCTATTAATTACTGCCTCAACTACAGAACTTGTTACTGGTCTATTCAGGGATTCAACTTCCTCCTGTTTTAGTCTTGGGAGGGTGTATGTGTCCAGGAATTTATCCATTTCTTCTAGATTTTCTAGTTTATTTGTGTAGAGGTGTTTATATTATTATCTGATGGTAGTTTGTATTTCTGTGGGGTCAATGGTGATATCTCCTTTATCATTTTTTATTGTGTCTATTTGACATACTTTCTTCTCAGTGCCACATGGCACTTACTCTAAAATCACCCACGTAACTGGAAGTTAAACACTCCCCAGCAAATGCAAAATAACTGAAATCCTGAAATCATAACAGTCTCTTAGACTACACTGCAGTCAAATTAGAACTCAGGATTAAGAAACTCACTCAAAACCACATAATTAAATGGAAATTGAACAACCTGCTCCTGAATGACTCCTGGGTAAATAATGAAATTAAGGCACAAATCAAAAAGTTCTTTGAAACAAATGAGAACAAAGAGACAATGTATCAGAATCTCTGGGGCACAGCTAAAGTAGTGTTAAGAGAGAAATTTATAGCACCAAATGCCCACATCAGAAAGCTAGAAAGATCTCAAATCGACACCCTAACATCACAATTAAGAGCTAGAGAGGCAAGAGCAAACTAATCCAAAAACTAGCAGAAGGTAAGAAATAACAAATATCAGAGCAGAATTGAAAGCGATAGGGACATGAAAAACCCTTTAAAATTCAAAGAATCCAGGAGCTGGTTTTTTGAAAAGATTAACAAAATAGATAGACCACTAGCTAGACCCATAGGTTTTAGTATGTTGTGTTTCAATTTCTATTCTCATTGAGAACTTTAAAAAAACTTTTTTTTTTATTTTCTTCATTAATCTATTGGTCATTCAGGAGAATGTTTTTTAATATCTATTTATTTGTAGAGCTTCCAAAATTCCTCTTGGAACTTTCTATAGAACTTTCTTGGAACGTTTCTCTCTTGTTTCTATGCTAGTTTTATTCCATTGCAGTCTGAGAAGACACTTAATATAACTTCAATTTTAAAAAAAAATGTTGAAACTTGTTTCATCACCTACCGTATGGTCTGTCCTGGAGAATGTTTGGTGGGCTGATGAGAAGAATTTATATTCTGCTGCTGTCAAATAAAATGTGTTATTAATATCTGTCGGGTCTGTAGTGCAGATTAACTCCAATATTTATTTGTTGAATTTCTGTCTCATGAGCTGTCCAATGCAGAAAGTGGGGTGTTGAAGTCCTCAACTATTATTGCAGTGGGTATATCTTTTTTTTTTTCTTTTTTGAGACAGTCTCACTCTGTCACCCAGGCTGGAGTGTAGTGGCATGATCTCAGCTCACTGCAACTTCTGCCTCACAGGTTCAAGAGATTCTCATGCCTTAGCCTCCCAAGCTGGAATTACAGGTGTGCGCCACCATGCGTAGCTAACTTTTGTATTTTTAGTAAAGACAGGTTTTGCCATGTTGGCCGGGATGGTCTCAAACTTCTGACCTCAAGTGATCCACCTGCCTTGGCTTCCCGAAATGTTGGGGTTACAGTCTGATATAACTATTGCTACTTTTGCACAGTTATGGTTTCTATTTCTCAATTTTCAGTCTATATGTGTCTTAACAGGTGAAGTGAGTTTCTTGTTGGCAATGTGAAATTGAGTCTATTTTTTTTAAAAAAAATCTATTCAGCTAGCCTATATTCTAAATTATGGAATTTAGGCAGGCATGGTGGCTCGTGCCTGTAATCCGAACACTTTGGGAGGCCAAGGCGGGTGGATCACCTGAGGTCAGGAGTTCAAGATCAGCCTGGCCAACATGGTGAAACCCTGTCTCTTCTAAAAATACAACAACTAGCTAAGTGTGGTGGCGGGTACCTGTAGTTCAAACTACTCAGGAGGCTGAGGCAGGTGAACCACTTGAACCTAGCAGTGGGAGGTTGTGGTGAGCCGAGATGGCACCACTGCACTCCAGCCTAGGCGACAGAGTGAGACTCCATCTGAAAATAAATAAATAAATTGTAGAATTTAAGCCAGTTACATTTAAGTTTTTTATTGAGATGTGAGGTCTTCCTAGTGTCATTTTGTTGATGTTTTTCTGATTTTTGTATACTCTTTGTTGTTTTCTTTCTCTTTTTTTTTATCTTTGTAATTTGGTGGTTTTCTGTAGTGATATTGTTTGATGCTTTTCTTTTTCCTCATTTGTGTATCTGATCTGCCAGTGAGTTTTTCACTTTTGTGTATTTTCACACCGTGGCATATATTGTCATTTCACCTCCAGATACAGGACTCCTTTAGGCAATTCTTGTAGTGCTGGTCTAGTGGTGATGAATTCCCTTAAGTTTCACTTGTCTTGGAAAGACCATTTTTCCATTTATAAAGAATAGCTTTACTGAGTTTTGCATTCTTGACTGGCATGGTGTTGTTGCTTTTTTTTCCCCCAGCACTTTGAGTATAACATCACATTCTCTCTCTTGTCCCGTAAGGTTTCTGTTGAGAAATCTGCTGTTTGTTACTGTGATTGGAATTTCCTTATATGTAACTTAACTCTTCTCTCTTGGTGTTTTTAGAATTCTCTCATTGTCTTTGATTGTTGACAGTTTGAATATAACACTCCTTGGAGATGACCTTTTTGGGTTAAATCTATTTGGGGATTTTTGAGCTTCCTGTATCTGAATATCTACATCTCTTCCAAGACTTAGGAAGTTTTCAGCTATTATTTTATTAAATACATTTTCTATGCCTTTTGAAATCTCTTCTCCTTCTGAATGTCCTAAATTGTGAAAATGTGTTTGTTTAATGTCCCATATATCACATAAATGTTCATTATTCTTTTTTTCTTTTTTATCTGACTTGGTTATTTCAAACCTGTTTTCAAGTTAAGAAATTCTTTCATCTGCTTGATCAATTCTGTTGTTGAATATTTTGATTTTATTTTTAAATTTCATTCATTAATTCTTCAGTTCCAAGATTTCTGTTTTGTTCAATTTAAATGATATTTTGTATTGGTTCATTCTCACATTCCTATAAAGAAATACTTAAATTCCCCAAGAAATTTATTTAAAAAGAAGTTTAATTGGCTCATGGTTCTGCAGGCTGTACAGGAAGCATAGCAGAATCTGCTTATGGGGATGCCTCAAGAAGCTTCTAATAATGACAGAAGACAATGGAGGAGCTGGTACGTCCCGTGGCAAAAGCAGGAGCAAGAGAGCAAAAGGGGAGGTGCTACACACTTTTAAATGACAAGATCTCATGACAACTCACTCACTATCATGAGGACAGTACCAAGGAGAATGGTGCTAAACAATTCATGAGAAATTCACCTCCATGATCCAATCACCATCCACCAGGCCCCACCTCCAACATTGGAGATTACATTTTAATATGACATTTGTGCATGAGCATACATCCAAACTATATCATATCTATATTCTTGTTGAATTTCTCATTTAGATCATAAATTGTTTTTCTGATTTATTTTCATTACACTTGTTCTATTTTATTTTGCTGAGTTGTCTTTACAATTATTTTGAATTTCTTCTCAGGCATTCCATAGGTTTCTTTTTCCTTGGGGTTTGTTATTGCAGAATTATTGTGTACCTTTGGAGGTTCATGTTTTGTTTTTTCATGTTACTTGTGCCCCTACATTGATATCTGAACATCTCATGTAACAGTTGCTTCTTTCAATTTTAGGAAGTATATTTTGTGGATAAAGACTTCTTCCTGTAAATATATTTATAATGTCAGTTGGGCAAGGTGGTTTGGCTTTGGTGGGTTCAGTATCTAGTTCCTATATGATTTATTTTGCTGTAATCAATGACAGCAGTGTCTGCAAATTTCTCAGTAGCCTAGGCTGTGGCATGGTTTTTCTGAGTATGAATACAACAGGCAGGCTAGTCCTCAGGTTTCTGGCAGCATGTATGGGTGTCAGCAGTGGTCCTTAGTCAGACTGGTTTTCAGGCCCCTGGGTGGCACGTGCATTCTTGTAGTGGTGGTGGTTAGCTCTACATAGGCCAGTTTTTGTGTCCCTGGGAAGTGCGTATGGGCACAAGTGGCACCACTGCTGGAGGTGCAGGGTCACTGTCAATGGTGGTGGCCCCAGGCAAGTAGTTATCAGGCTCTGCAGAGCATGAGCTTCAGCTCCTTGTGTCTTGGGGGACGTCTCCTGAAGTGTCAAAGCCCCTGTTCCCTAGGATATGGGGCACTGCATGAGTTCAGTTGCAGAGTGCACAGATGCACCACTGTGTAGAGCTAAGGTCATGGTGCAGTGGCCCTCCTGGTGGATGAAGAGGAATGTTAACAAGTTTCTTGGTTGTGCTTCTGCAGGGGTTATTGGGCCCCAGGGCAATACTCTGGTGTTGGCTCTTCTTTCAAAATGGTGCTGTGCTGCAGCAGCCAGTGTCCTGGGGAGCTGGGAGAACCCAACATGAATTCCCTTTGTGGAATAATGCAGTTGCGTGGACTTCAAGCAACTCCCTATATACTAGGCTTAGGGCCTGTGAGGGCTGAGGGGCTCTTTTGTAGCTAGAATTGCAGGTGTTTGTTGTGAAAACATGAACCCTGGGTTTTTTCTTACTCGTTCCCTGTGCTGGGGAGTTTTATTGGCTCTAAGCCAATCCCAGCTGGATTTGCTTAGCTTTCTATGCTGTCATTTTAAGTTTTAGTGCTGAGCGAGTCTTTGTAATTCCTTGCTGAATGCTAATGTTCTTCCTTAGACACTCTATTTGATGTGTTCTTATCTATTTGTTGTTTCGGTCCTTTTTAGTGTGGAGAAGGGAAGTGCTAGGTACCTTTAGTCCACCATCTTAATGACATCCCAGGTAAAATTTATTAATTGGATAAATATATCCATTTATGCTATTGTAACAAACATTATTTTCTTCATATTAAACTCCATAAACTATCTGCATTTAATTTTGCTGTATTATGATGTAAGTTATAATATATTTTATCTAATATTTCATGTTAAAGCAAATTAAAGTAGAGACCAGGCCTGAAGAATCTCTAAGCAGACAAAGCCACCTAGACATAAGGAAACTTAACATTGTTTAATTTACAAACATAAGCAAAACTTAATTTGAGCTACTTATTGTTATTGCCTATATTAAAGAAAAAAACTTAAGGCTAACCAGGCAGACTTTGTCAACTAATATATAGCTTTATAACTAGAAACTTTGCAGCAGAATAGATCATATAAAGCAATGTATAACTGCAAACAATCAAATTTTTTTCTGCTTTACTTTCATGTTCATAAGCCCTCTGCTTATATTCCCGAGGCAAAGCCCCCAATCCACTTCTGGTATGGAGCTGCCAGATTGATGAGTCACTGTTTGTTCAAATAAAATCTTCAAAAATTTTATTATGCCTCAGTTTACCTTTTAAAATTAATAATTTTCTACATATATTAGGTAATTGATTTTTATTTTATAATTTCCAATGGTGTACTTGTCATATATCATTTTGTTGTGTATGTTTTATCATATCTAGAGATACATATTATATTTCGATCAACTATTATCCTATTATTGTTTTAATATCATATCATATCATATTATTGTGATTTACAAATAGGTTTTAATATCAGAGGAAAATATGTAAACCCTTAATTGGCAATATTTTTCCCTCAGAAGTTATAGAAATCTGAAGCAATAATTCATCTAAATTGACTCTAAAATTATTTGTTGAAGCTATAAAACTTTTATGACATCTAACAATTGCAATCAGAATTTGTTACAACTAATAATTAATTTAGGATAAATTTGAATGTTTTAAATACTGTCTTCTTATCAAAGTACAAGATACATTGTTCCATTTATTAAATTCTTTATTGCCTTTTGATATACCATATAGCTCTCCCAGTATAGATTTTTTCAAATTTGCATTTGCACCATAAATTTTAAGTTAGCATTTTTTGCTATCTAGTGATAATGAAATATATTCCCAATATACTTACAAATGCACTGTCACTGAAATATGTGACAATACTATTGAATTGTATATGTCAATTTTGTAGCTAATTAGATCTTTAAATAGGCTTTTTTTATAATGACTTGGGATTTTCAGAAGTTGTTAATATAGAATACAAATACTATTAATTTTGTCTCTCTTTTGACAAAAGGCAAATAGTAATACATATTTACATGCTATTCTTAAATTTTAAGGAACTGTTTTGATTATGGTGATATTTACTTTTTGTTTAAGAAAGTTTAACAGGATTGAATACTAATTTCAACCAAATTACCTCTTGCTATATATTTTGATTAAATGATTTGTTTATTTTACAACTAACTGTGTTGCTTAATATTAATTTAACTTTGAATATTGAAATGATTTTTAAAAATATTTTACAGTGCACTTTTGAAATTTAATCTGCTTGTCTTCGTGCATTACTTTTGACCTATACTATCAGATTTTAGGTAATAATAAGATTTTATACATACTGGCTTTCTAAAAATTACATTTTGGGTTTTTTTTTTACATTTCAACTTCATAAAACTATCTTTATCTGTCTCTTTTTTTTTTATTTTTTTTTATTTTTGAGACGGAGTCTGTCGCCCAGGCTGGAGTGCAATGGCTGGATCTTGGCTCACTGCAAGCTCTGCCTCCCGGGTTCACTCCATTCTCCTGCCTCAGCCTCCCGAGTAGCTGGGACTACAGGTGCCCGCCACCACGCCTGGCTAATTTTTTGTATTTTTTTAGCAGAGACGGGGTTTCCCCATGTTAGCCAGGTTGGTCTTGATCTCCTGACCTCATGATTCGCCGTCCTCGGCCTCCCAAAGTGCTGGGATTACAGGCGTGAGCCACCGCGCCCGGCCATCTTTATCGCTCTCTCCCTTTATTTGAGTAGTTTAACTGTTGTCTTTTCTGTTAGTATTTTTCTCCTAAAATGATAGTTCTTGAGTTTGGTTAGTGCTGTATTTGTCTTCATTATTTTTTCTTCTCTTATCTTTGTTTCCCATGTTTCTTGAGGCTCACTTTAATAATAATTCAGCTAATTGATTGATTTTATTTAATTAAATTCAGTAAAATTTTATTTGGGTTCCAAGTTTTTGGCCCAATTATTTCTCATATATAGCTTTTTTACTTTAATTAACTTATAAATTATTTTGACTCTATCATTTAGCTAGATTTTGCCATGAAGCAACTAAAGCAGAGTATGAGTTTGTTGCAGATTTTATTTCTATAATTTTGCAACATCATTAAAAAAGGAAGCCTGTAAAATTTCTCCTTTGATGACTTTTGAAAATAATTTTTATCTCTGTGTGTGTATTTGAATACGTGTGTGTTTGTGTGTGTTATTTAACCTCTAACCAATTATTATTGTTTCAGACTATTTCATAGGCCCTTAAAAATGACATATGTCTTCTGTATTGTTTATAGTTGTAATTATTTAATAATTCTACAGCATTCAGCACGTTCCATTTTCTCCTATCATTCACTTTTGCCCACTCGATTCCTCAAGGGTTAAATGATTTCTAAAATAGCTGTTCCGGTGCATTTTTGTTGCATTGTAAAATATTTTTTAAAATACATTTATGTCATTTTTATGTTGCATTAAGGTCCATGAATGTTAGCTTATCTTTTTGGATAACTTCATTTATTTAATAATATTTTTTCTGATTTCTACATTTTAATGTAATCGTTGTGATATGTAGTTATACTGATGTTATTGTTATTGATTAGACTGAATCATTTCACTATGAAGATAATTTGTAAAATTTGTTTTAGTTTTGCTGTTTATACTCTTTAGAAAATACACAGTAAAGAGAATGCTTTCTGAATTTTCTTTGTGATTGATTTGTTTTTGTTGTTTCTTTGTAACTGCACATGAGAATTATATTTTTAGCAAAGAGGTTTTAAACTAGTTTATTTTTATATTCCAAATTAATCCTTTGCTGACTTTCGTAAGTTTTCCTGTTATATTGTGGTGGTGGTGGTTGCTGTTTTCTTGATTTACTATGCATGCTCTGTAAACCGCTTATCCTCTGACTTTTTCCTCCAGCATTGATTTTAGCAAAAGTATATATCACATTAATTATTAGCTTTCTACACTTGAGATAGGTAATATTATCCATATTTCAAAATACTTTTAGTAAGAAGCAAATGTTTAAAAGCATTGTTTGTCACTAGCCAGTTAAAAGTGGTAAAAACTAGGACTTTAACATAAGTCTGATTTTAAGGCCCATATTATACACACCTTGCAGAAATGAAAAAGAAAAACTACTTGTACGTTTTTCCAAGGCTAATAGTTCACATACTGAGCTATAAAACAGTATTTGATACTGCAAGAGAACATAGGCTGAGATGAAATGGGATGAGCTCATTTCAGTAAAGTATATCTGTGTATTTCAGGGTCTGTGTGCGTTAATTGGTGTAATATTTTAGAAGACATGATCAGTAATTTTCATTTGATATAAGTGGCCATTTGGCAACACGGTAGTGCTGTAAGAAGCTGAGTAATGGGATCAAAAGGACGCTTGCCTTAGCTGACTATTACTTCTTATTTAATATACATTAAATAGACTATGAGTCAGGAAACCTTGTAAAGAAGCTATGGCATCATTTATAGTTATTGAAAATAATTTAACTAAATTCTGATGGAATGATTAAAAGAAACTGTTATACAGAAGAAAATGTACAAACAAAGGGTTAGACTTCTAAATGAGATTAGAAGTCACCTGAAAATGACAGAGAACCTAGTCTTTGTGACTGCCAAGGTCAACTTAATACATGACAAGAGTTTGGTTAAAAGCAAAATAGTATTATTTTTACATATGTTAGTTTGCATACAGTTGAAAACCATTAGGGCTAAAGTATAAGAATTATGACTATAAACACGTCTGTATCTGAAAGTCACACACAGATAAATATCCTATTATAGGTTGTAGAAATGCCTTCCTATACTACCTTATTTACCTCAACCAGAGTAATTGGAAGCAACACATATGGAAGGTGGGATACCCATCAAAGGAGTATTTTGGTGGCATTTGTAAATCATTTCTTTAACTATGAACACATTAATAAATCTAGTACTTAAATGTGTAGGAGTATTTTGAAGCTTGGTTATCCTATGAATTTCTGAGAATATCAATTAAATGGGCCATCAGATTTTTTCAAATATGATGTAATATTATATTAAAATAACATATTTCTAAAGAGAAAAACAGATCAATTTGTAACCCAAAATAAATCAAACTAGAAGCTGACTCATGTAAAGAACATAATCATGATGGATAATCTAAGAGAGAAAAATGTTTGGTTGTGTTTCATATGTGTTGATAGATTTCACCCCTATGAGAATAGATTTTTTAACTGTTATGTCACTTACATTATAATCAGATAAACAGGCCATTGACAGGTAGACAAATTAGTGAACAAAATGACTTCAGGAAGAAATAATTGGTCTGAAAATACAAAATACAGGGATATGATATAAGATTACCAGAATATCAAAGAGATTATCTGACTCATTAATGTGATGGTACATTTAATTAATATTAAGTACAAAAAAATCAAATTTTAGATCCAAAAAGGAAGGTAACTTCTAGTGAATTCTATTGTAGGTTTATCATATTCCAACTCATAATGTGAAAAATTGGAAAGAATGATGCCAACATTTAGAGTAAAGCGCTGAGAAATGATGAATTAAGATCACCAATTTCATCACTAAATGTTAGCCCTTACAATCCTTGTAATTCATTGGTTCCACTCCTTGAGCTCTCTGAGAATATATACAGACTGTCAAATACAGGCAGACCAATAATTAGTGCATGATATTAAGGATTTCAAAAGATAAATTCTATATATGGAACTGCTTAAATAAGATGGTATATAACTAATAAGATTTCTCCATTTTGTGCTTGAACAAGTTTCTTAGTTTCAAAAAATAAACGCACACACAAACACTCAGCTAAATTTAAATTTCTGATAAACATAATAATTTCATAATGTAATTACATTCTAAATATTGTGTGAAATAAATGTATACTAAAAATAATTTGTTGTTTTTCTGAAATTTAAATTTGACTAATCATCTTGTACTTTAGCAAACCTAGGCTGATAAGATGTAATTACATATGATATTAAAAAACTTGGATAAAATATTGAATTTTTTAGCTTATAATTCACTACCAAGGCTCTGGGAGAATATGGGACATTGTAGAAAAATAGGATTCTCTAAAAAATACCAAGCTATAGGTGTGTGTCAAAGACTTACATTCACTCTTCAGTAAGGTGTTAAAGGAGACAGTTGTCAATGTTACTAAAGAGAGGAACTTCGATTTAAGCTTACCTGCTTGAAAGAAGAAGGGGAACAGATACACATATATAGTTGTGAGAAAAGGAAGCCTTTCTGCTTCTTGCTAAAAATCCAACAGTGCTAAGGATCTATAATTTGCAACTGCCAAAAGTGACTTGTCTGCCCCAAGCTAAAGTTGTGACCAGCCAAAAAATGAAGGTCAGAAATGTCACAATTTAGCTTGACATCTAAGGGGAAATTAAAACAAAACAAAAATCAAAAAGGGATCTTTTTATTTATTGCTTGCTAAAATACATCAATGGATCCTGCGTTTGGCAGAGATAATAGTATCCTTACCCATAGACACATTTTAAAAGATGGCAGATAGGGGGTGGGGTGATTTGTTTTGTCCATTATTTCTCATTAATTAGAGTCAAATATCAAGTACTGAAGTCACAGATTGAGGCCTACAAATCTATGGATAAAATACAGAAAATTCAAGCGTGGGCTCCACATTCAACTTTCATGATTTAATAGATTTCTGCTGCTGGAGATTAAGAAAGGCCTCTCCTCCCCATTAAAGCTTTGGGCAGCAGTCTAAAGTTTTAAGAAAATTAGAGCTCCGGCATCAAGCTGCATGGAGAATGCATGATTTTTCCTTCTAGGAGGCTCATATCAACAGTGAATGGGCAGACTACAGATCAGTAGCCTTGAAAACATGTCAAGGATCAAGTTACTTAATATTCCTGCTTTATCGGAGGTGATGTAAGTTCTGTACCAGTGATCACTGTATATTTTTTCAATTTACAGCCTTTTCTAAATTAAAATTGTGGCCAGGAACTGTGGCTTATGACCACAATTCCAGCACTTTGGGAGGCCAAGGTAGGAGGATGGCTTAAATCCAGGAGTTTGAAACCAACCTGGGCAGCAAAACAAGACCCCGTTTCTACAAAAACAAACAAACAAATAAATAATCGAAATTAAAAATTTTTTTAAATGGAAACTTAAAAAAATAGAATTTATTTGGTTGCCTTGTTTTTCCATTCACTGTTACATTTTCTGTGTGGAGTCGTGTTTAAATTATCAGATAGTTCAAAGGTTGCAAGTTTTAAAAAGAAACATCTAGATATTTTAGGTTTATATGTACCTCATGTTCATATTCTGCAGTATGATAGTACCTATAAATAAAGGCATAATGGCTACCTCTGCATTCATATAATTGGTATATGAGAGTGTTGCATTGGATTAGAAATTATTGAATGTGTATATTTAAGTGAAGATAGCTATCTACATACTTTGAGCATGTGAGGCATTGGATCTTGAGTAAAAGACTACAGGATTTATTGTTTATCTGAGTTCATTATCTGATTTCTTTATGTGATTATAGTAACCAAGGAGGAGCACCCTTTTCACCAGGGATTGGGTTATAAATAGCCAATTGACTACTTGATTCACATCAGAATCACCAAACTTCAAACAATTATCACTTTTTTTATTTTTTAGACAGGATCTCACTCTGTCACCCAGGCTGGAGTGCAGTGGTAAGATTATGACTTACTATAGCTTCGGCCTCCTGGGCTCAGGTGATCTTCCTGTCTCAGCCCCCTGACTGGCTAGGACAGCAGGCATGCACCACCAAGCCAGGATAATTTTTGTTTTTGTTGAGACAGGCTTCCCTCATTTTGCCCAGGCTGATCTCAATCTCCTGGGCTCAAATGATCCTCCTGCCTTGGCTTCTCAAAGTGCTTGGAGTACAGACGTGAGCCACGGTGCTTAACCAAGATAAAAGCTTATGGCTCCAGAGTTTACAGGTTTCATATTCACTGGCAGAAGGAGATATGAGAGAGAAAAAAGGATTCAGGAAGAAGAGGAGAAAGAAAAAAAAATAAAGTACTCTAAAGGAAAATGACCCTATAGACTATTGTTTTCAATCTGGATGTTGCAAAATATTTGTGAGTTATAAAATTAATCCACTGGTTGATGGTCAATAACATTTTTTTAAAGAAACAATAAAGTAGAATTAATAGGATGGAAAATAGAAGTATTAAAATCATCAGTGTGCATCATATAGAGTAAAAACTATTGTTTTATTACACTTTTATTTATTTGTGTAGTATATGTGTACATGTGTGATTTTCTAGGATTGTGATGTAAAATATATTTCTTACTTTAAGTAGTTGTTCAAAAATGTTTGCAATGCAGTGAACATATTCTACTTCCAGGAGCTTATCATTTTGATGTACAAGCTACCCCAATATTCTCTCTACTATCTTCATTTCTTATTTTTATTTCACTTATATTAATGTTATAAGTACTTTATACACAATAAGTCATGTAATCCTCCCAACATCCCCATGAAGGTGT
The DNA here is from genome assembly GCF_029281585.2 of Gorilla gorilla gorilla. Lineage (NCBI taxonomy): Eukaryota > Metazoa > Chordata > Mammalia > Primates > Hominidae > Gorilla > Gorilla gorilla. The sequence goes on from NC_073246.2 coordinate 22,231,594, forward strand.
TACTATTATTATCCCAATTAGTTCAGTGATATAATTGAAATACACAGAATTTATGTAATTTGCCAAAGCTCACTCAGTTGGCAAATGGCAGGGTTAAGATTTACACTAGCACCCTGGAAAACTATCGACTGAGTGGAAGCAATGAAATACAAAACAAAATCTGTATTTTGTAAAAATATATTATAAAATGTTTCATGGAAAAAAGACAATGCTCCCGAAACTGGAACAGATACTGTCATATTAACAGTGGTGCGTTACAATGGAAGTCACATCTTCTTGTTGCTGAGAACCTTAGGCCCATCCTGGACCAGTTCCAGGTCTTATGAGAATGTGGTACACTACGATAACTGCTTAGAAATTGCTGAGAAATCCTTGAATCTCGAAATGCCTACATAAATCTTTAAAGTGCTCATTATTTACAATAACATTAGTAACCCTTTTTCTTGAAAACTAATAGTATAATACAATTAGTTGTTAAAATTTTTTGTTTCAAAATAGTATTTATAATATCTATCCAGAGACCAAAACAATATCTTTGGTAATTAAGAAAAGTGAATTTATACTTTAAAATAAAATATTGAATTTAAAGTGGTTTTATCTTTATGTGATAATATTTAATTAGCTCATAAATACTTAAGATTATTAATTTATTTTTTGAGATCGAGTTTCACTCTTGTTTCCCAGGCTGGAGTGCAATGGTGTGATTTCGGCTCACTGCAACCTCTGCCTACTGGGTTCAAATGATTCTCCTGCCTCAGCTGCCCAAGTAACTGGGATTACAGGTGCCCACCACCATGCCCGGCTGATTTTTTTTTTTTTTTTTTTTGTATTTTTAGTACAGACGGGGTTTCACCGGGTTGGTTAGGCTGGTCTCAAACTCCTGAACTCAGGTGATCCACCCGCCTCGGACTCCCAAAGTGCTGGGATTACAGGCATGAGCCACTGCACCCGGCCAGTACTTAAAATTTTTAATAATAAAGTCAGGGAATGAACCAGGCTCCCAAATGAAGATGCAGAAAGCATAGCTAAGTATTATCTAATTTCGTATATATATAAAGCTAAGCATTACCTAATTGTTTATATATATAAAGCTAAGTATTATCTAGATATATATATATTTACAGCAATTTATAAATAATGTAGCCACTGCACATAGCTTGAGAAAAATAGAAAATAAAGATGCTCATAGTCATCCTTGTACCTGTCTGTGTAAGATACCTCCTTTATGCTAGGCATTTTATGTACTTCATTTCAAAACAATAATGAGACCTACTAAACTGAGGGTCAGTGAGATTAATGAAATGGCCCAAGACCTTGCAGTGCATTGGCTGAAGAATAAACATGAAATTCCAAATTTGTCTGAGTCCAAAATACGTATCTTTTCAACTACAATGATCTTGCATTTTTTAATACAAGCTGGACACCTGTACAAAAAGGAGGAATGTAGAAAACATTATTTATTTTCAGAAAAAGTAAAAACAGACCTAAGTTCAATAGAAAAACATGTTTCTATGCCTAAATTTAGCTTGTGACAGAGACTAGTCATTAAATGAACTCATTTTCACACGGGACATCTTGGTATATGCGTTGAGAGAGGAGAACTAAGTTGGATAGAGTCAGGGTAGTGTAGGGTATGTAACCGTGGTAATTGTTTCAAACTGTGGGCCTTTTTAACTTAAAATTGATTTCCTTTCTGTACTAATATAGAAAGACATGATAAAGCAGCTACAAAGAATTTAGTACTAACATTTCTGAAGTCATTCACATGTCTAGGTTATCTTATTCAGATATTACAGCCAAAAGTGCTATAAAATATTTGTGAAGAGATGAATTTTACCAAATTTCAAACAGTTTTTACTAGCTTGGAATTTTATGAGCATGGTTGAAGATGCAAACTTTGCAGAGAAGCAGTTAAAATTTTTCCTCAGATGTGCATATATATTACCAAGATCATTATATCAGAATCAAGAGATAATGTCCCTACATTAATAAACAGATAAATAATTTAACCGTCTAAAAGGAAGGCAGTCCCACCAAGATGTCTTCATCCCTTCTTTGCAACACTTTTGTCTCTTTCACTGCGATCTTAATTTTTATTCACATTAGGTATACTACCCTTAATTCTCCTCTTTAAATGTCTTAGATGCTCTCAGCAACATCAAATTCTGATGACTCCCGTCGTGCCTTCACGGTTTTAAGTATATTTTACTGCTCTGTGACTTGCAGGGCATAATTTAAAGCTAAAATGTAACTTTTTAATCTTTCTTAGTTCAGTAAATTTATGTCTATGAGAAATGGAAGAACTGCAGGAGGGATAATGCTCCAGTGAATTAATATTTTCGAACCACCTTACCACATTGCCACATTTTCTCAGCTGTAGGGCTCAGCCGAGCAGGAAAGGCCAAGGGAAATGTAAGGGGGCAATGGCTGTTCCAGTGATGGTGAAAACATTGGCATAGCTGTTTGTAGCAATGCTCATTGTCACTGTAATGGCATTGCAAGATCAACTCAATAATATTTAAACATAGTCATGAAAATATATTTCTAAAATTATGATTTTGAGTTTACATACCATATTCTGAAAACCATAGTACAATTCTACATTCCTATATTCTGAAAATCAGAGTACAATTCTACATTCCTGTATTCCGAAAACCGGAGTACAATTCTGCATTCCTGTCCAAAATTTCAAACATGGCTCAACGACAAAGATATATGCCAATCAGAAATCCTTCTGCCTCCACATTGGATAATCAGTCATTTTAAAATCAATGTAAATACATCAATTCTCTGCTAGAAAATGAAGTGGGTTAGACCACACGTGTGAAGATACTGAATGTAAGGCTTTAGATAGGATACTCTGACAATATTTGTGTTTACTCTTCAAGCCTATACAGGTAGTTGCATATCTTTTCACACACCACTGAAAAGCTAGATGAATTCTAATTATGTGAATTTAAACTGACTGTTGTGAATAAGATTCTGTCTTCTAGCATTAAATCTGAGGGGGAAAAACTAGCAGGAAGCAAGTGGCTAATGGGAAAGTAATTGACTTTCTATGGCTACACATTTCTTATTACACAAAAAATAAAAAATAAAAGGGGTATTGTTTAAGAAAAATTCAAACTGTATTTTTCTCTGCTCTCACACCACAACAATCAACAACACACAAAAGGACTTCTGTGGCCAAATTGGTGGTGTATGGTGGGGGTTGATTTCTGCATCAGACAACAATAGGGTGTCCTCCAATTCAATTCTGACTCTATCTACATGGAGATAAGTGTCAGATTCCACAGGTGGGGAGCTCAGTTTTCAAAACTACCCTCCCTCCGGACACTAGTCACGAAAGTAGGTCTCTGAAAATTCTGAACAAGCAGCTTCGAGTTGGGTTTTCCAGAACCAGTAATTTTCTACAGCAGCTCACAGTATTCAGGGAAAAACTTAAATGTGCCAGTTTATTATAAAGGATATTACAAAGGATACAGATGAAGCAATGCCTAGGATCAGGTATGTGAGAAAGGGCACAGAGCTTCCGTGCCTTCTCTGAACGTGTTGCCTTCTGGGAATTGCCACTTGTTCAGGCATCTGTAAACTCTCTGAATCTTGTCCTCATGGGCCTTTTATGGAAACTTCATTGGATAGGCATGATTGACAAGTGTGTGGAAATGTGACTGGACAAAAGGAGTATAATCCTAACCCAGCAACGTTTGTCTGTTCAGATTCTTCTTGGCCTCGCATGCAGTATTCCTTTCTTCAGTGTGTGCAGCAGGACCCCCTCTGGAATGAAGGTCTTAGGACCCACAGTCAGATTAGAGTTCTGCCTTAGGCAAGTGAAAGGAAGGCAGGAGAAGGTTGAAGAGAGAGATTCTGTTTTCTGAGGCCCAAAGTCCCCCAACATTATGAAAAGGGATATGGGAGTTATGAGGCAAAAACTGGATGAAAAAATACATATGTAATATGACAAACACATACCAGTATATTGCAGAATGAGAGCAAGAAAAATTGCCCTGCCAGGCGCGGTGGTTCACACCTGTAATCCCAGCACTTTGGGAGGCCGAGGCGGGTGGATCACCTGAGGTCGGGAGTTCAAGACCAGCCTGACCAACATGGAGAAACCCAGTCTCTACTAAAAATACAAAATTAGCCGGGCGTGGTGGCACATGCCTGTAATCCCAGCTACTCGGGAGGCTGAGGCAGGAGAGTCACTTGAACACGGGAGGCAGAGGTTGCAGTGAGCTGGGATCGCACCATTGCACTCCAGTCTGGGCAACAAGAGTGAAACTCCGTCTCAAAAAAGAAAAAAAAGAAAGAAAGAAAAAGAAAAAAGAAAAGAAAAAAAATTGCCCTAATAATTTGCTGATTAAAACGCATACATCTGAAAAGTTATTCAGCACAGGAAAGAGAATACTTTCTCAGAAAAATGTATGCCTTTTAATTAAATATAAGATAATAGCACGCAATACAGATGTGTATATACACACTTTCCAGAGGGTCAAGAAAGTGAGAAAAAAATTCTTTAAAAAAGAGAAATAATACAATAACAGAGAAGATAGCACTACCAAACCCAGCAGGTAGGGTACATACAATCCTTTATGAGTTGGAACTTTGGACACAGGAGAAAAACATGTGGCCCTTTTTACTAGAAATAACATTATCCGTTTGACAAGGATAGATACTGAGAAGAAAGTCCGCCTTACCAAATTTTGAGTTTCATGACTGTCCTCAAACAGGTTTGGGGTTAGAATTGATACCACACCTGCTTCCAGAAAAACACAAGTAAATAATTCAGTTTGAATACACCTAAGTTAGGTTGTTACTTTATTTCCCTGGGAAAAACAAAAGCAAAACTTAAGTAAAACAAATCTCAGAAAAACTCCCTCAAAAGTGTTCCCAAATAGTGGACTCTGTAATCACGATAAGAAAGATAATAGAAACATTAAACAAAACCCTGAGGCAGCAAATATTAAACTTAACAGAAATAGAATGTGAAGTAAATATGTTTCATATATTCAAAGAAAAATTGTTAACTTTAAAAAATCTCTGGGATTATTAACTTAAAAAAAATCCAGACATACTTATAAATACTAAGCCAAATAAGACAGGTATAAATTAATTGACATGAGACATACTAAACAAATTAGACATTAATTTTTAATAAATCACTGCATAATGGTAAAATATTTGATTCAGCAAGAAGATATAGCCATCTCATGTGAAATTGCCCAGTAACATAGCTTGAAAGTAGATGGAACAAAAAATTGACAAAATTCCAAGAAGAAATGAAACAGAATTCAGAATCATATTGAGGGATTTTAGCACACACCTCCTGGAAGATAAATCAGACAAAATAATCTGACAAATCAGAAAAAAATAGATAATTGAGGATTTGAACAACACAAGGAACTTGACCTAATTAGTAGATATGAAAAACTCACTCAATACCTGGAGAATGCACATTGCTTTCTAGAATTCATGGTAAATTTAAAAATTGACCTTAAAATAATTAGCAAAGTAAACTTCAGTAATTAAAAAATGATATTATATATATCTTTTACTGACCATAATGTAATTTGGAAATCAACCAAAAACATAACTAAAAGAAACAATTTAGAAAATATAATAAGCTGCACTGAAGCCAAACACAGGTAAAAGAATCAGTCACAATAGAAATTAGAATTTATTTACATTGAATTGTTTGCCATCATAACATAGGTAAAAACTTTTGAAAATATACTTAACAGGATAATTTTACCTTTAAATGTTTATTTGAGAATAAAGGAAATCCATGCCCAGGTTCTAACTTAGGAGTTTATAAAAGGAATAACAGAATAACGGCGGTGGATAGCTCATTTAAAACAAACACACACACACACACACACACAGAGAATCAACAAATGTAAATTCTTGTAATTTCAAATCTAATAAAATTGATCAACTTGTGACAAAATTGATGAATAGATACAATTAGGAGTTGAAAAGAAGATAAAATTCAATATGTAGTACAAACATTAAAATGTGATAGAAAATTATACTCTCAAATAAGAAAATGTTCTTTTAAATTGAAATTTAACTAGAAAAATAAAAATTTACATGCCTAACTAAGAATAGGTAATATGAGTAGTCTCACATTATCAAATAACAAAATCAATACTTAAATAATAACCAAACAGTTATCATCATTCCCGAATCATTTTAATTTGAATTCTTTCCAACATTTGTGGAGTAAATAATTATAGCCTTAAAACAAGATTAAACAAGAACAACAAATCTCTTCAAATTTATGAATCTTATATAAATTTGATACAAAAACTGTAGGAGAATGAGAAACTACAAATTAATGCACTCATAACTATAAATGAAATTTAACATTAATATTAAAATACTAAATCCAACAGTGGTTTAAAAATATAATCCTCCCCCAAAATTCAAAATCGAATGAACATTTGAAAATCCACCGATGTAAGTCTCTGGATTAGAAGATTAAAGAAAATCAACATGTTTATTTCAATGGATTTAAAATAATTATTAGATTATGTTCAATACCAGTGCATGATCAAATTGAAAAGAATCTTAAATAGAATGACACAAGTAATTTCCTTAGTTTATAAAAACTTGCAATAATAATTGCATTTAATAGTAAATTTTAAGAGCTTTTCCTTCGAAATCAAAAGTAAGTAAAATATTTTCACCATATCTCTTCAATTCAACATTCAGTGCATAAATAAACAAATAAGCCAAAATTAAGTTGACATGATTGGAAAAAAAAGAAACAAGATAGTTAGCTTTTGCAAAGTGAGGACAAGTTTATGTACATAGACAACCTGGGAGGATCTACAGTCAGATAATTAGAATTGTAAGTTTGCTGGCTGGATTAGTCAAGTTAGCAAGAATACAATATAGTAATTAAGAAATAAACACAACCTCTGGTTTGATTCACGCACACATTTATTCTTGCATATACCATGTCTGATCTTGGCACAAGAAACTCTCCATAGTGTGTCCTACATGCAGTGATTCAGTGATCCAGGCTGATCCAATCTCATAATACTGCTAACTCCACACCAGGCCTCTGCATCTCTCAAGCAGGGTAGGCAATTGCCTTAGTCCCTCTGTGCTGCTATAACAGAATAGCACAGACTGAGTAAATTATAAAAAAGAGAAATTTATTTTCTCACAGTTCTGGAGGCTGAGAAGTTCAATATCAAGGTGCAAGCATTAGTGTCTGGTAAGGGCTTGTTCCATCGATGGCATCCTCTCACAGTGACATCCTCCCATGGCAGAAGACACAAGTGCAAAAAGGGGCAAACTCTTGCTGAAGCCTCTTTTTTATTAATCCGTTCATGAGGACAGAGCACCATGACGTCATCACTTCCCAGAAGGCCCTCATGTCTTAATCTCATCACAATGGAGATTAAGTTTCAACATGAATTTTGTAGAGGATGCATTCAACCCGTAACAGCAATTATGTTCACACATTAATATAAAAACAAAGATCTATCTTTATAAAATGTTAAACATGTATTTTGCGTTCCAAATTCCCAGATCCTAGAGTTAAAATCGTTATGAAGAAGTTTTTGAGCCTCTATTATATGGCCGCAACATTTACAAACCTCCAAATATTTCAAAGCCACTGTTTTGGTATTGATTAAATGAGAATAAAATGTGTTATGAGCTCACCTCAATTGCCCTGTCATATAGTATTTCATCCCATTTTTATCTCTCTCTCTTCCTCATGAAGCTTTTAGAGCAATAAAACAGTATAATATATGCAGGAATATTTTTTATGTTATAAAGATATACACAGATATAATAGAAGCATATACAAGATACATTCCTAAAAATTTCAGAAATACAAACATCTATGATTGAATCAATGATTCCCCGGTATTAGCAAAATTGTAATGGAGAAAAAATATAGACAATGTATAGGGTAAGATACATAATAATAAATTCTCCTGTTTTGAGAGCCCCTCCCGCAACTAAATAGGGGTTCCAGTACCAAAGTAGCTGGCAACCCTGCCCTAAGAGGATATACAGGGAGTTGGATGTGAGTGTTTACAGTGTGCCTCTCACAGGACATTATTTTAGCTGGTGGGTGACATAATACCTAGTTAGTTGACCCATGACCAGGGGGCTTTTCACACGGGAAACTTGTTTATACTGACAGTGCCCTTGTGGCTCTTGTCTGATCCATGACCAGCTTATACCTACCTTACCATCACTCTGGTTCCAGGACCTACAGATGTCCCTAATTTTTCTGATGGAAGGTATAAATTCAGTACACCACCACTATAGAAAAAAAGTGCAATGACTTTTACTTACATATCCTGAGCAGGGAGAGCACAAGGAGTCCAGAGGGTAATTCTCCATTCCCAGGTCACAGGAAGCAGGAATGGAGGGTCAGGTGGACAGAGAGAGAACATTTTGGAAATAGGGTGTGGGGCACTTTAAGTTCACAAACAAGTGCCTGGAATGTCTGTTTAAAGGAAGGGGAACCAGTCAGCTAGGTGAGAAAAATGCTGCTAAGTTCTTATCTCTAGCCACCGGCTTGAGCCATTTGGATGTGGTATAGAACTGAAAACCATGTCAAGGATGACTGAGCCCTGCTTCTGGCATTAGAAAGTTAAACCTGTGCTCAAAACAGAGGCCAAGCCAACATAAAATTATAAAAATGCACCACATCCCTCACCACCACTGCAGAAAAAAAAAAATTCCCAGAATGGTGTAGATGGACAAATAAGCCAATATTTATTTTAAATGTTTAAGCTAAGAAAGATTTGATACACATAGGTCATTGGAGCTAATCCTTGCAGAATGTGCAGCTTTAAACAAAGATAGATAAAAATGACAGCCGATGAATTCCAGCCATAAGGCAAGAATGGAAATGAACATGGAAATTTACGAAGGCTACATGGATCATACTGACCAGTTCAGTGTGAGTGAGAAATGAGATTCATAAAAGGAAATAGTGGGATGATAAAGAACTTGGAATGGTGGTGAGAAGACAGGCTGGGGTGAGGTCATGGAGGTCTTTAGTTATATTCAGTAGAAAATGTGTAATCATACAAATTCTCTTCCAGCATTTTGAGGCAAAAGAAAACAGGGCAGGGGTTAGAATGTTGTCCAAGAAAAGAACAAAAGAAGAATTATTTGTGAGAGATGCAATTTGCAATTTAATTGTCCGAACTTGGTCAGGGATAATATGTGTCTGGGCAAACAGTGTCTGAGAGAATGGGAACACTATTTATCTAAATGGTGTTGTAATACCAATGAGCGGAATCCTATTGCTGATAATTTTTTATATCACACGCTTTACGCAAACTATATTGAAACATTTAAAAAGAGCTTATTTTTAGTTTGAGGAGCAAGTGGACCAGCAACCTATCAACTAAACATGTGCAACTTGAACTCAATAGAGGTCAAAGTGAGGAAGGAATGCAGATTAGTGACCAAAGTTATGGATGTGATGTCTGAAATCATGGGAGTGTCTGACCATTCCAAGATAATATACTGTAGAAAGTTGAAAAGTAGAGCTCCCAGTTGTATTTAGCTCCACCAAAATTAAAGGAAAATAATTATATACTTTAAGTAGCATTTATTAATTACAACTGTATGTAAGGTGCTACAAATGTATTAAAGATAGAGGGCTTAAAACAAAAGTCACTCTCATGTAACATAATCAAACAAAATGTAGATTAGTAAAAGGAATATAATCTATTTTTTTCAGCCTTGAATTGTGTTGGGTGTTTGGGATGATTTCTCATAAATCATATGTAGCTAAATAGCCTTTCAAATTACCTTATCTAAATTCGGTGTATAAAGAGGAAAAGGACTTGTTGAAACTGACATAGGCAATGCCAAAATATGGATTCATGTATCTGTATGAGCCATTTAAGAACCTATGCTGTTTTTTTTTAACTTCATGAAAAAAGAGAGGTTAAGCAGTATAATGGTAAAGGAAATGTCTTTATGATTAAGAAGTCATTAGAAACCTTGGAGGACCTAGTTGTATAGACTGTTAGAAGAGGCAGACATAACTCTCAGTGATTAATGAATTAGCCTGAGGAAGAGAAAGCCAAAAATGACATAATATTCTGAGAAATATAACCGAGGAAATACAGCCAAGAATATGATCTTCAGAGAAGTAGCAGGATCATTGGAAGATTCTTTAAGAATAAGTGCAACTAACACATCTGCCGACAAAATGAAAATAGGAAGGAAATAAATGATTTGGAGAGAATTTCATAATTGATTTAATATCCCTAAGAATGAATACGGGCATCAAGTCAAGGGCCTAATGCAAGGGACACATCAAATGATGAAAATAATGAGAGAAAATATACAAACACTGATTATATGGATACAACACAGTGATTAGCAAGCAGAAACGCTGGTAAAATTATAACAACAGGAAATGGTGACTCCCTTTAAAAATGTCCTTGAAGCGAAGATTCTCGACTTGTGTTACTTCGCTTTTAAAAGTCAAAGAATCTTTTAAAAACATGGGCTGTTTGGATGTTTATTTTCTCTTAAAGCTGGAATTTAATTGTTACGGTGCTAACACTACACTCTGATCCTTACATCAACTGCATGTATACCCAGACACACATCTACACTGCCTATGTAAAATAAAATTACAAAAATATTAATTATGTAGACAAATGTATAATTGTATGTGTATGTAACTTTGTTAGGTATATGTTACTTTTGGAAAAAGCCAAAGTTAAGTATTAAAATACAGTGAGAGTTTAATAAACATATGGAATTTAATTTATACTCTTTAGCAATACAGCAATAAATCTCTCCAGTCATAGTAATTCTCACTGTTTCAAGAACACAACATCTAAGTTCAGATATATGCATGTATGATCTTTAACTTATTCTATACTCAATGTCTAGGATTCTCTAGAAATTTGACATACCTCTCTAGAATACCTGTTTTATCCTGAAAGCTGTCTGCTTCATTAAAGTTTTTCAAATATATATTCATATGTATATTACTATAAGTATGTGTAGACACACACATATAATTATGTGTATATATGTATTTTATGCATACATGTATGTACTTTATTCTGATAAAAACATGTATCTATCTTAAATCAACTGTAATTTTACTTAACTTTTTTAGTGGTTAAATTTTTTTTTGAATAATTTCCTGATCTTAGCTTCCTTGGGGAAGTGTATATGCCCTGAGTATGGAAGAGATTCAAAGGAAATAGTAGTTTCCATGGGAAAGAATAAACTTCACATCCTGACATAATAAATTAGACCTGGTTTGAGTGTGGCAGATCATTTTGGCTTTCTGAATTCAGCTTCTCATATGTAGAAAAAGGGTATGAACTTTTATCTTATAACCTAATGCAGCTGACCCGTGAGTAACATGGGGGTTGGGGCGCCAACTCCCACGCAGTAAAACATCTGCATATAACTTTTGACTCCAAAGTCTTAACTACTAATAGCTTACTGTACACTGGAAGCCTTACTGATAGCATAAAAGTCAATTAACACACATGTTGTAGGTGATATGTATTATATACTATATTCTTACAATGAAGTAAGTGAGAGAAAAGAAAATGCTATTAAGAGCATTATAAGGAAGCAAAAATATTCTTGCTGTTCATTAAGTGGAAACAGATCATCATAAAGGTCTTCATCTTTGTGTCTTCACCTTGAGGAGGCTGAGGACTAGGAGGAAGAAGAAAGGTTTCTCTTGCTGTCTCACAGGTGGCAGATGCTAGAAAGGCGGACAAGGTAGAAGGGTAGACGTGTATAAGTAGACTTGTGCATTTCAAACTTGTGTTGTTCAAGGGTCAACTGTATGTAAAAAATTCTCACAGAAATGCAACATTATTAATAAAATATATTGTAATTACATCATTGCATATGCTATGTTTATTTCTTCATAATTAGGGAGCAAGTTCTTTCTAGATCTTTCAGTATTTTTTTGCCCATGTTAATAACTGACCATATGTTAGTAAAATCAAGACATTGATTTTTTCCAAGTCAATAACATTATAATATTAACATACCAAAACTGTAAATGATTTAGCGTTTGGATGTATACACTAATCACTCTTATATAAAGATAAAAATAATTTTATTGGTCCAGTGTGGTGACTCACACCCGTAATCCCAGCACTTTAGGAGGCCGAGGCTGGTGGATCACCTGAGGTCAGGAGTTCGAGACCAGCCTGACCAACATGGTGAAACCCCCGTCTCTACTAAAAACACACAAAAAATTAGGCATAGTGGCAGGCGCCTGTAATCCCAGCTACTCAGGAGGCTGAAGCAGGAGAATCGCTTGTACCCAGGAGGCAGAGGTTGCAGTTAGCCGAGATCACGCCATTGCACTCCAGCCTGGGCAGGAAGAGCAAAACTCCATCTCAATAATAATAATAATAATAATAATAATAATAATAATATTGTACAAAGCATTTGGTGTTAAAATATGATTAAAGCTGTCGGATATTAAAATTTGACATTTGCATGCTAGTTATTGCTACATATGAATGTGTGGAGATGCAAAACTTGTGATGTAAAATCTATTTCAAATTACGCAGAGATACATCTGAGAGATACGCAGAGATACATCTGAGAGATACGCAGAGATACATCTGCCTAAATCTGAGAGATACGCAGAGATACCTCTGAGAGATACGCGGAGATACATCTTCATCTGAGTTTGAAATCACCACACAGTGTTGCACAAATAGTGGAATGCTGACACCAAGTGCAGAACAAACTGCCTGAGCATCACCTCTTATCTGTAAAATGTGGAGCATAGGCCGGGCGCTGTGGCCCAGGCCTGTAATCCCAACATTTTGGGAGGCCGAAGCAGGTGAATCACGAGGTTAGGAGTTTGAGACCAGGCTGACCAACATCGTGAAACTCTTTCTCTACTCAAAATACAAAAATTAGCTGGGCATACTAGTGCGTGTCTGTCATGCCAGCTACTTGGGAGGCTGAGGCAGGAGAATTGCTTGAACCTGGGAGGCAGAGGTTGCAGTGAGCCGAGATCGCATCCCTGCGCCACTGCACTCCAGCCCGCGCGACAGAGCAAGACTCCGTCTCGGAAAAAAAAAATGTGGAGCATAGTAATTTTCTTTCCACAAACTGAGCTTTAAGTGAAATGTTGACTGTGAATAATTTAGAATGCAACCTTATATCTAGTATTTCCTCAATAAATATAAGCTCCTTTAAATTTAAAATGTTACTTCCTTGAGATGCTAAAAACTTTGACTCTTCTCTTTAGAAGAGGAAAAACTGACTCAAAGCAAATTTTAATTTATTACTTTTCAAAGTTAAATATTATATGTTGCTTTTCCCAACCAAATTCTTCTTGGCCGGAATCGTACTATTTTTGTGAAAATGGAGGCATGAACATATCTAATGTTTAAGCAACGAATCTTTAATATCTTTTTTAAATAAAATTATTCCTTAAATCATATCCTAACAATGTCCATTAAAAGTAGAAAAGGAACTCTTTTTACTAAATAGTTAGATTGACCCATAAGAAGTTATTTCTGAAGGTCAGAATGGTTGAATGTCACACTTCATATAGCTCGACCTAATTAGTGTTCATTCTCTAAATTCCAATAACAGGTAAATGCGTCAGATAAGTCAAAATGTGAGTTACTGTTTTAACTACGCTGCTTGCAGATAAAAAATAAAGCCATGCTTCTTGAAAATGTTTAGTCCCAAATAAAATTTTGTTATACAATAAATAGAAGCCTTACTTTAACTTATTTACAATGTTAAATTATATGTAAGGTATTTTTTAATCATAAATGTTTTTAACATTTTAGTTTTGATGTGTTGACTGTATTTATCTATGAATTGGAATTCTTCACTTTTATATTTTAGATTTACTTTTATACTTGTAAACATGTGTTTTACTAGGTATAATCCTAAACGTGTACAATTTTCTTGCTATGCAAAGTAATTAATGTTGCCTTTAAAAAATACTTTTTTGGGTACTGTTTGATTTCTACCTCATATTCCTCACCATTCATCTGCTAATCAAACTATAGTAGCAATATTATTACAGTTATTAAGTAACATATTGGAGATTTAGAATGTGTCAGGCAACCTTACTTATGTTACCTGCTCATATTCATATAATGCTCTTAATTACCCTTTGCATCTGTACTGACATGTCCTGTTTTTCCACTATTAATCACAGATGAACTGTATGTTTCTAACCAAGGCATGTGCCTCCATTGTGTACTAGATCCCATCATTTATCATCTAACCAAGGACACTACAAAAGTAATTCTTCCTCTCCCCAGCATTTCTTCGGAATATAAACAACCAGATATTTCTCTCTCATAAGTTACTGGACTATTTATTCTCTCCTCTTTGTAGAGGTGCCATGTTTCTTGGAAGAGTCATCTTGAAAATATTGTCTGTAAATTTCTTTCCTAGATTCTTCCTTTTATGTTGTTATTTATAAAAGTATAACTATTATTCAGAACAGGACACAAACTGTAGGTGTATTGCTTGGTAAATTATCACAAAGTGAGATCAACAATAGGTAACATTAGAAGCACTCAAGATGTTTTCATAGTGCCTCCTCCCAGTTGGTGTCCTCTTGCATTATTCCACATTTTTGCTTATTAAGAATACTACTACTGGCCGGGCACTGTGGCTCACGCCTGTAATCCCAGCACTTTGGGAGGCCGAGGTGGGCAGATCACCTGAGGTCGGGAGTTCGAGACCAGCCTGACCAACATGGAGAAACTCTGTCTCTACTAAAAAAAAAAAAAAAAAAAAAAAAATTGTGTGGCAGTGCGTGCCTATAATCCCAGCTAGTAGGGCAGCTGAGGCAGGAGAATCGCTTGACCCGGGAAGGCGGAGGTTGCCGTGAGCCAAGATGGTGCCACTGCACTCCAGCCTGGGCAACAGAGCAAGACTCCGTCTAAAAAGAAAAAAAGAAAAGAAGCATACTATGGATATTCTTGCATACTTGTACTGAGGCATTTAAATAAAACTGATAGAATTTTAATTTAATTTTAAAATACACACATTTTAAGTGCAAATAATCATTTCAAGGCTTAAACTCAGGGTACTCTCTGTTCCCACCTACCCTTTCTCTAAAGGATGTTCTTAAAACATGCTAGTGTCAGAGAGAAGATAAAAGGTACCTATTTAAGGTGCCTATTTATGGTTCTCGTGCTAGTATTCAACCAGGGGTACTTCATTCACCCTGTGTGTGTGTGTCCTCTACCTTGCATGCGATGCTCGAGGTCTCCATTCTCTGTAGTCTTTTTTCATACACCAGACACCTACTCATATATCAATTCTCTGAGGACATGTTTGAACTATCGGAGTTCTAGAGCTTCTTGACTGCTTCTGCTTCCCCAGGTTCTATGTTTTTCTCTGGACCGCTTGCCTAAATATTCTCATTATCGTCTTTTTTTGTTTGTGTTTTGTTTTTTGTTTTGTTTTGTTTTAGATAGAGTTTCGCTCTTGTCGCCCAGGCTTGAGTACAATGGCGTGATCTCGGCTCACCGCAACCTCCGCCTCCGGAGTTCAAACAATTCTCCTGCCTCAGCCTCCCGAGTAGCTGGGATTACAGGCATGCACCACCATGTCTGGCTAATTTTGTATTTTTAGTAGAGACGGGGTTTCTCCATGTTGGTCAGGCTGGTCTCGACCTCCCCACCTCAGGTGACCCACCCACCTCGGCCTCCCAAAGAGCTGGGATTACAGGCACGAGCCACCGCGCCCAGCAGTCTTTCTTCTTCCTAATCCAGAGTTTAAGCAGGACAGGAGTAGGATGCTGGATACCAAATGCCGCTAAGACACTGAACAATTTCAAAGGCTATGCTCTGGAAGACAAGGAACAAGAGCCTCTACTGTGGGATTTACCCAAAGTTTCCTGGATATTTCTGAAAACACCCCCATCACTTAAAATGAGAGTTTTGATAGAAATCTGTGTGTGATCGTGTATGTGTTTGCAGGAGGGAATGATATGGAGCAGTCAATACATTTATTCCCCCAACTTTATTCCTTTGTCCTTTTCTGATCTACCCATTACCAAAAGTCCTTTTAATTCCTATTTCTGTCTAGTGAGAATCTATTACTTTCTTCTTTATTTTAGTTTCACGACTTTATGAACTTGGCGAACGGTGGCAGCGGTAAAAGTCTATTACTTAGGAAGAAAACTATAGGCAAATCTTTTTTTAAAAATCATATCCTAACAATGTACATCTTTAATAAGCACTAGTAAGTACTTATATGAGAGGAGTAAAAAATGATATAAGAATGTCTAAGATGGTTACTTATTCTGAACTTAGCAAGGTCAACAGAATACAACAAATATATGTTAAGCTAAAATCAGAAAAGAGAAAAAAAATAAAGAAACAAACCTGAACACACTACTGGAAAAATAGTTTAGTTTCCTATGTAAAAAGTGCAAGAGTGATCTTTTTTTCTTATCCAATGAGTTCAGCTGCCTAGATTTCATTAATAAAATTTTTAAATAATTTAGAATTATACATGACCAAGTAAATTAGAAATATACACTTCATGTTTGTTGAACTTTGCACAAAATAGAATTTATACAATTCCACTTGAACATGTGCATAATTATCTGTTAGTTTTTTATAGAAAAACTAAATCAGATGTCTATTGATTTTTAAATTCTCGTTTTTTCTCAAAGAGCAAGCAGTTGAATTTAAACGTCCAATGACAGCAAATTTGATACTGTATCATTATGACAACAGCAAAAATAATCTCATTGACAGATATTACTGAAATTTCATGTATATTTAATTTCATTACCATATTTCATTGGTCAGCATATTTTAATGGAGTTTTGTTAGCTTTTTCATATTTATTCATGTGTGAGAGCAAGAAATAGGCTAACATGCTTTAATAAGAGTGCGTATCTTTCAAAAATTAATTTTTGAACATTGTTATTGTTTAAATTCAAAGAGGTAGATGAAAATTTAGATAACTATTTCACTTGACGTCTTACTCTATCTCTGTGTAACACAGAGTTATTTTTTACTTTACAGCTTGACTGAGCAGTTCTCCGATTACTTTTCTCTTGGTAAGCCTAGACAATTGCTCTTGACGCTTGTCTATGATAAAAAGAAGTCATAATGATTTATAGTATACTGTTTAAAGTTCAAAATTACCCCTCTTGTAAACCTGGGAAAAACATACTTGCTGGTACCTTATATCTAACTTGTTGGTGATATAACTAATTAGAGATACGGTTTGACTACATGACTAGGGATATAAAAGTCGTAACTGGAAACTTGGGTCAATCTCTCTTAATCAGGTTTCTTTACATATGTACTGGTGGTTATTTTCCAGAGACAAAGAGAATCCTGAATAACCAAAGAAAGGATCCTGGTGAGCTGTTCCTAGAAGATTTGCTGACACCCAGGGCTTATCTGTGCTTTCTTTCTCTGGCCGTACTGTATACGTTGCCTCAGCAATGTCCTTCATAAGCATGCTCTGTGAAGTCTAATGAGCCATTTCATTATCCACCTATCCAATGCTGCTACCAGATATATGCACATTGTACAGCTTCTTCTTAATTCTATTGGTAGTCACCTGTGCAATCTTGACAATATGCTCATACCTCAGTTTATCAAACAAACAATATCCAGTAAAATTGCTTTACTGAACTTGCCTTACTTAATATACCTCCCCTTTACCAAATATTTTATATATTTTTGTTAGTTTCATGTTTCTTAATCCATTAATTTTAGATAATATCTCATTACCACTATGTAGGAAAAGAAAATATATGCTTCAACCCTCTCTCATCTCTTTCTAAATAGTTTCATCTTCCAACTTCCAGCAACTATAATTTGATTTTCCAATTCTATAACATGTTTAGAAACTATAAGTTTCTATAAGTTTCTGTCAGTTTCAAAACTTGTGTTAGGTTTTCAAAGTCTACAACATATTTAGAAAATATAAGTTTTGATGAGTTGTGTGAGTATAATTTTTCTTTATTTTTCATTTTTTGTCTACTAACAGGGAGGCAGCTACTCTGTACCTCTTTAGGATGTTTGATATAATAGGGCCCATCTTTTGATTTAAAACTATAAAATCTCAGCTCTTCTCACCCTGGGAATTGTGAATACATACCTCTAAAATTAACTTGAAAATCTCTCATGAAGTGTACAAGAAACCATCTCGAAGTAGAACTAATTGTTCTCAGGGAGATAAGAAAATTTTACATTATTGTGTAATTTTGTGTGAAATTTTATCCAGACTGTTTTATCTTTCTCAGTACTCGCATTTGTATAATCTGATTCATACTCAATAATACATTGGCTCTTTCCTTCCTTAAGAGTATGGAGGTCTCTTTGTGTGGTAGGATTTTTTATTTCTCTCATTGTTGCCTGTTTGTTGGTTCTAATAATTAAACTCCAATGTAGATTGCTTGCAAATTTATGATTGTATAATTTTGTCCACCAAGAAGATTGATAGAAAAGGATGGATGATTTATACTGAAGTCATGAAACTTGTCTTATTTGAATAAGAATGTTAGACACCAATGTAAAATGGTATCGTTTTACATAGCACAGAATTAATTTTGAAAATGTATGTCACAAATTATATCATAATTAAAACATGATTTCTTTTAATAGATTGTTTTACCTAGAGTAGGCAATAGACTTTTTGCACTTTTATACACCAAGCACCTTATGCCATATTACATGTTAAAATGAATCTTACTTATATTTGGATGCATCCATCTCAGTGCCCTGAATTTCTTTTCCAATGCAAACTGGTTGCTTTTTAGGCCTGCTACATGTTGCAGAATGTTGGATTCCACAAATATCAACAACACAACCTGTTTCTAAGAGAAAGCTGACCAAGGTAAAGGACAGCAATGTTTCTATGAAGCTTGGGCAATGTCTTGAAGTAGGGAGGAGACATTAGAATTTATTGAGAATTGGAGATTTTGTTTAAGGCCAGAATTTCAATGTTGATGGGCTTAATATTGGGTTAAGAATAATGCATGATACAATAGTCTTAGATTAGTGAAAAACAGGATGAAGATTTTGAAGCAGAGAATTAAATGAATCTTAAGTCACACACTGTTAATTTTTATTGAATTGAAGAGCTGTGGATCTTCAGGAAGTTTCATAATGAACAATTAAACAATTTGCCTGGACTACAAACACTTGGGAAAGTACAGTAATGTGAATGAAGACAGTGGAATAGCAAAATCATGTTATTGTAGTGGTATGGGCTGAAATATGTCCCTCCAAAATTTATATATTGAAATTCTAACCACCAATATTTTAGAATGTGACTATATTTGAACATACGTTCTTTAAAGAGGGAATTAGGGTAAAATAAAGTCATATGTGTGGGCCTGAAAACAATCTCACTGGTGTTCTTATAAGAGGGAGAAATTTGGACATGGATACGCATACGCACAAAGGAACAACCACACTAAGGCCAAGGGAGAAGACAGTCATCTACGAATCAAGGAGAGAAGCCACAAAATGAAACTAATCATGCCAGCGCCTTGATTTCAGTCTTCCAGCTTCAAGAATTTCTGAGTAAATATGGACCTTGCCTCCCCACTTTGAGTTTCTCTTGTTTAAGCCATTCAATCTGCGGTATTTTTTATAGTAGCCCTAGCAAACTAGCATATGCAGTTAAACTATGGATAGGTAGTTTTGGTCCCCCCATATTCAGGCTAAATGTGGAGGTGGGCATTTTGATTCAAAACATATATTTTCTTCTTAGTGTACTCCTGATTTTACTTCACAGTGTATGCATACCTATGTATTAGTTTAAATTTTTATGTTGGTAATATATAACCATAAATATATTTTTCAAATATTTTTATATATTTGCTTAATGTTTAGTTTTTTTCTGACCTTATATTTGATTGGCATTTTACGGAGTATCAAATCTATGTTCTATTTTACTTCCTCTTAATATTATTCAATTGTTTTCTAGCGCTTTGTTATTGAAAAAATTGTTACTTTAATAAAAACTATATATAATATATACACATTTTTTTCTGTCTTGCATTCTAAAAATCTTTAAAGAATGATTATTAATACCTAATGATTATTAGTTATCTACATAATTATAGACATTGTTTATCTTCATGTTAGTCAACTCAGGCTGCTATTTTATTTTTTTATATTTATTTATTCATTTATTTTAATTTATTTTTCTGAGACAGAGTCTCGCTCTGTCGCCCAGGCTAGAGTGCAGTGGCCCGATCTTGGCTCACTGCAAACTCTGCCTCACAGATTCAAGCAATTCTCTGCCTCAGCCTCCTGAGTAGCTGGGATTACAAGCACCTGCCAGCACGCCTAGCCAATTTTTATATTTTTAGTAGAGACAGGGTTTCACTATCTTGGGCAGGCTGATCTTGAACTCCTGACCTCTGGATCCACCCTCTTCAGCCTCCTAAAGTGCTGGGATTACAGGCATGAGCCACTGAGCCCCAGCCTCAGGCTGCTATTTTAAAAACTAGCACAGACTAGGTGGCTTATGAAGAAAAGATATTTATTTCTCACAGTCCTGGAGGCTGGGAAGACCAAGATCTAGGTATCCACAGATTCAGGGTCTGATGAGGACCTGTTTCTTGATTCATAGATGACCTTTTTTTTTTTCTCTCTATGTCCTTACATGAAAGGAAGGGGCAAAGGAGTTCTCTGGGGTTCCTTTTATAAGGGCTCTTATCCCATTTGTAAGAGTTGTCCTCATGACCTAATCACTTCTCAAAGGCCTTACCTCCTAGAGTCGTCTCACTGTGGGTTAAGATTTCAGTATGAGAATTCCAGGGGGACACAAACATTCAGTGTATAATATCGTTCCTAATTGTGGCTGCACACTAAAGTCAGGCATCAGAGCAGCTTTTAATAGATAGCAGGGCCAGATGCCAGACCAACTAGATAAGATTCTATGAAGAAGCGGCCTCTCAACCTCATTCTAAGTATTCTCTAAATTATTACAGCATTATTGGGAATATACATACATTCCTCTTCATATAGGAACGCCATGTTTACAATCTTGACTACTAGAATCAACTTAAAATTAGTAAAGTGCAGATGATAGGTTTATTTTTGCCCAGTTAAAATTATGCTAGGAATTCTTGTGTTTTCTAGGCAGATAATTCCGCTTTTTTAGATCCCTATTCTAGAAGTCAGTGTTGAAGTGCCAATAATTCTACACAAGTGGGAGAAGTTATTAATAAAAGCTAATGTAGCAGGATGAGCCGCAGATGGTTAAAGAAGGAAGAGGCTTTATTCAGCCGGGAGCATCGGCCGACTTGTGTCTCAAGAACCAAGCTCAAGTGCCAAGAAAGAGTTCCTGGCACTTTTAAAGGCTTACAACCCTAAGAAGCCTACTTGAAAGGGTCGTGATAGATTGAGCAAGCATGGGGTACATGACTATGTCCACATACGTTAGTGGTGGGGGTAAGCAATGCAAGTACTTCTGCATACCATTGTCTGTGATCTATAGATAGCACAAGTGATTAGGGTGGGGGTTATCTTTAACCTACAGGTCTGGCCAATGGCAGCGATCAGTCTGGTTTTTTTCAGCTTTTACTTCCTTCTTCTCTTCCGAGACAGGTGACAGTAAGAGAAATAGCCTCTTTCCTCAGTAACAAAGAATAATTAGCAAAAATTTCAACAGTTGGCATAACCTTCTGCTAATGCCTTCCTCTGCTATTCAACTCCACGTGTCCTTCCTCTCTATTCCCAGCTTTGAGCTTCTCGAGGCTGCTACTGGGGAGAACCGTGCTTCTGCAACCGTTTCCTATGTGTATATTGGACCATGACTCCCTTCACTTGAGAGAAGAGAGAGACTCTCTCATGTTGTTTTATATTGTTTTATATTCAGTAAAAACAACAACGAAGTAAAACCAAAGACAGGCAGCCCGGCGCCAGGCCCGAAACCAGGCTTGGGCCTGCCTGGCCTAAACCCAGTAGTTAAAAATCAACCTATGATTTAGAAGCCAATATTATTCATAGATTCCAGACATTATATAGAAGAACATTGTGAAACTCCCTGCCCTGTTCTGTTCCTCCCTGACCACCGGTGCATGCAGCTCCTGTCATGTACCCCTTGCTTGCTCAAATCAATCACGACCCTTTCATGTGAAATCTTTAGTGTTGTGAGCCCTTAAAAGGGACAGAAATTGTGCACTTGGGGAGCTCGGATTTTGACACAGTAGCTGGCTGATGCTCCCAGCTGAATAAAGCCCTTCCTTCTACAACTCGGTGTCTGAGAGGTTTTGTCTGCGGCTCGTCCTGCTACACACTACCTTTGATGGAGCCCTAACTTGTCATCTGCCTCTGATTTCCCAAACATGTGTTAAAATCTCTGTGCCACCAATTATTTTCTTTCTTGCTGTCTCTGCATATTATGTTACATTTTTTTTCCTTAAGGAGTCATCAGAGGGAAAAAAGAGAAATATATTTGATATATAACAGATATTAATGCCATTTACATTATGCCCCTTTTCAATTGTCTCAGAGCACAAGGCTGTAGATAAAAGCTGTTAGGATAGAATAAAATAAAACCATACTTACATTATGTTTACGGAAATATCTATAAATAGAAATAACTGTTTATATGCTTGTTTTTGAAATTTAGTATTGAAGTTTTTTTTAATTAAAAATGAAAAAAAATTCAAACATTTTAATCTATTGGCCTCCAAAGTACAACTTTGGTGTTTTCCTGTTCCATTTATTTTAATAAAAATTACCATATAACTGGGTTGAAATCACTCTAATTGTCACCATATCTTTACTGTTGAGGGATTTCTTGTCCTGTGATTTTGTCTTCTATCTGTTCATGAATAATTTTCAAAAACGGAGCTCTCATATTTAGGCAGCTTTCTTGCAGCGCAACACCTCATCGCCTGCACTGCAGGATACCCCAGATACATGCCTCGCACATCACGTTGGGTATATCAAAGACAGAATGTTTACATTTATCTCGAATGCCTCAATATTCTGTTTTAGGTCATTCTGTTTGGGGTCATTAGGAAAATCTGCAAAATTGCTGTATCTGGGATTTTATTAAATTAAGACATCTCTTTTAATCTTAGTTTTTTTAGGCATATATAAATTTTGTTGGAACTAAACTTGGGACATAAAATTTCCATGGGAAAAATATGACTAGGAAAACCATGGGGCTTCAGAAGAAAAATAGGTTGTTACATTTTGAGGACAAAATAATACAGAACTATGTTTAATTATCTATGGCTTAAATATGCTTTCAAAATGTTAACTTCTGATGTATCACAGAAAAGTTGAAATAAGCATTTGAGTTGCTGGGGACATCGTCACCTTTCCAGTGAGATCACCTTTCTGACCTCTAAGGACAGAAGCAGAAGCTGTTATTCCAATGTTTAATCACTAGAACATATATTGAGATGACACTTGTGTGGCACTTCTATGATTTAACAACAGTAAAGTTAGTAATGTCAGTGAAAACGGTGGAATAGCTCAAAGAAGCAGACCCCTCACAGAAATATTCCAACTTCAAACAAAACCTGTTAGAAACAACGTTGTCAGAATTCTAGGAAACAGTGACAGGCTCATAGCAACAAAGCAAATGCTGAATTAAGAAAAAGACAATGTAAAAATGATAGAAATGCTTTGACATTTTCACTTGTCCTTGCCACACTACCCCACTCAGCTCAGGGGTAATCTTGAAGATGGCAGCCTTCATTTCTAGTGGAATCCCTGGTTCCAGAGGAGGCAAAGAATTGCATTTCCCTGCTCTAAATTGCCTGGGGGCTTCCCAAAGTGTTGACACAAGGAACTTGTCTTTGTTTAGCATAAGTGGGAACTGGGTCTGAAAATCTATAGAATTGACTAATAAACATTGTAAGGCAAGTGCAAAACCCACAGCCACCTGGGGCAAAAGATTACAACAGAAGCAACAATAGAGTCCCAAAAGCCTAGGAGGGAAAACTGGGGAGAGAGTTTCATTGGGAAATTAGGGCATTCAAAAGTTTCTGAGTCTACTTGGAATTTAGAAAATCACATGCATGCCCAGGGTAAGACTCATGCTAAGAAAAGACCTGTGAATATGCAAAATTTTCCCCTTTGGCTAAACTCCATGCAAGTGCAAACAGGATGTACAGGCTAAGGCAGAGTTTTAAATGGCCTGGCTGAGCATTGATGGATTTCCTCATCACAAAGCCAGTCTGCAAAGATTGGGGAAGGTTTTTGATTTTTGCTTTCTTATCTTCTCTCTGTCTGTGTCTCTCTCTGTCTACCCCTGACAGTCAAGGAAATAACTGCCAAAACTCTAGCTAGACAAAAATTAAAGGAAAAGCTACGTCAGCGACCAAACATTACAAAAATTACAGGTCTACAGTTTAACAACAAAAAGAAGACCAAATTAAGTGGGCAAAGGGTATATATAGACATTTCCCCAAAGAATTATACAAAGAACCAAGAAGCAGAAAGCCCTTGAAATGATGCTCAATATCATTTGTCATTAAGGAAATGCAAATCAAAACCACAATTGAGATACCACTTCTCACCAACTAGGATGCCTTTTTTAAAAATGTAACTTATATTTTAAGTTCAGGGGTACAATTGCAGGTTCATTATATAGGTAAACTTGTGTCGTGATAACTTGTTATATAGGTAAACTTGTGTTTGTTGTACAGATTATTTTATCACCCAGCTATCACACCTAGTGCTCATTAATTATTTTTCCTGATCTTCTTCCTCCTCCTACCCTCTGTCAGGCCTCTGAGCAGAAACTAAGCCATCATAACCCCTGTGACCTGCACGTATACATCCAGATGGCCTGGAGCAATGGAAGAACAACAAAAGATGACATTCCATCATTTGATTTGTTCCTGCCCCACCCCAACTAATCAATCGACCTTGTGACATTCCTCCTCTGGACAATGAGTCCCATGATCTCCCCACACTGCACCTTGTGACCCCTGCCCCTGCCCGCAAGAGATAACCAACTTTAACTGTAATTTTCCATTACCTACCCAAATCCTATAAAACTGCCCCACTCCTATCTCCCTTTGCTGACTCCTCTCTCGGACTCAGCCCACTTGCACCCAAGTAAATAAACAGCCTTGTTGCTCACACGAAGCCTGTTGGTGGACTCTCTTCACATGGACGTGCGTGACACCCTCTACCCTCCAATAGGCCCCAATGTGTGTTATTCCCCTCTATGTGTCCATGTGTTCTTATTATTTAGCTCCCACTTACAAGTGAGAGCATGCAGTATTTGGTTTTCTGTTTCTGCATTAGTTTGCTAAGGATAATGGCCTCCAGCTCCATCCATGTTCCTGAAATGATCTTGTTCTTTTTAATGCCTGTATAGTATTCCATAGTGTATATGTACCAAATTTTATTTATCCAGTCTACCATTGATGGACATTTAGGTTGATTCCATGTCTTTGCTATTGTGAATAGTGCTGCAATGAACATATACGTACATGTGTCTGGGAAGGAGGGAAGGAAGGAGGGAAGGAGGGAAGGAAGGAAGGAAGGAAGGAAGGACAAGTGTTGGCAGTAAATATGTAGAGAAATGAGAATACTTATACATAGTAGGAATATAAAATAATTCAGCTGCTATGAAAAAGAGTTTGGGAGCACCTCAAAACATAAACATAGAATTATCATATGATCTTCTAATTCTATTTCTGGAGGTATACCCTCCAGTGTTGAAAAACTAGTACTCAAACAAGTCAGTGTACATAAACATTAATAGCAGGACTATTCACAATAGCCAAGGTGGAAATAACCAAATGTTCACAAACAGATAAATAGATATCAAATTATGGTGTGTATTTATATATATATATACACACACACACACACACACACACACACACACACACACACAATGGAATATTACTGAGCCATATAAAAATGGAATAAAGCTATAGTGTGAATATTGGTGTCTGAGGCCATTTTATGTTGCTTATAATACCTGAATCTGGTTAATTTATAAAGAGAAGGAATGTATTTCCTACAGTTATGGAGACTGAGAAGTTCAAGGTTAAGGAGGTGCACTTGGCGAGAGCCTTCTTGCTGATGAGGACTCCCTGAAGAGTCCTGAAGCCTCACAGGGTAAGATAGGGCAAGGAGGATGAGCATGCTACTCAGATATCTCTTGCTCTTACCATAAAGCCACCAGTCCCTCCTCCATGATAGCCCATTAATTCTTTAACTCATTAATCCATGAATGGTATCTGCCCTCATGATCCAATCACCGATTAAAGGTCCCATCTTTCAATACTGCCACATTGGGGATTAAATTTCAACATGAATTTTGGAGGGGACAGATATTCAAACCATAGCAGTTGGTGCCCCCACCACTATCTAATTTACGTGTTAGAACCTAACACCCAATGTGATAAACCCAATGTGATAGCATTGAGTTGGGGCCTCTGAGAATAAGTAAGTCATAAGGACTCTGCTTAGTGCCCTTATAAAGGAAGCTTAAGTGAGCTGCCTTGCATGTTCCATCATGCAAGAATGCAGCAAGAAGCCTTCCTATTTGAAGCACAGCACAAGCCTCACCAGATATTGAATTTGTTGGTGCCTTCATCTTGGACTCCCCAAACTCAACAACTATAAGCAATAAATTTCTGTTGTTTACAAATTCTCTAGTCTAAGATATTTTGTTAGAGCAGCTAGAACAAACCAAGACAAGTACTGACACAATAATAAGGATGAATCTGAAAAAAAAAAAAAAAATTATACCTAGTCAAAGAAGCCAGACACAAAATGTCACAGATTGTATGATTTCATGTATGAAATATCCATAATAGGTAAATCCAGAGAGACAGACAGAAAGCAGATTGGTAATTGACAGAGGCTGGAGGATGGGAGAATGAGGAGTAACTGCTTGATAGGTACAAAATTTTCTTAGGGGATAATATATTTTGGAGCTTAATAGAGGTGGGCATATATGAGACTGTAAATGTACTGAATGCCACTGATTTGTTCACTTTAAAATGGATCTTAAAATGGTTAATTGTATGTTATATGAATTTCACCTAAACTAAAACAAAAAAGTAAAAGCTACAAACTTCTTGCTGTCTTCAAAAACAATATGATATCCAATTTATATATGAAAATCTCTCAACGACCAGAGGTGGTTTATGTTATTTTGAAATTGACATAAACTGAAAGATGGTAAATATTATTTGTAAATGTCAGTGGCCCTGAAAACTTTCTGTAATGAGTTAAGAAATAACAGTAGGTACTAATAAATTAATTAATATTTCCTTAAAATCCTAAGTTTCTTTGACCAAATCATATGACTCTTATTTGGAAAGGTTTAGAGGCATTGTTGTGAATCTTACCAGAATATGCCACCCCAACATAGACCTTTTGCCCTGTGAATTATTTTGAGCTAGGACTACTGAGAACCAGCAGACTCAGGAAAAGCTCTAAAAACAGGGCACTAATTTTCCCTTTGTAAAGGAAATTTCTATTTGTAAAGGTCTCTCCTTCTCCAGGAAGAGGTGGAAAGTTCTCAGGACCTTTTAAGAGTGTGCCTTGGGCCTTGATCACTCACATATGACTCAGTATAAACCTATTTAAATATTTTACAGAATTTCACTCTTTGTCAACAATATCAGAATAGGTTAAATATCCAAAATTTCTACAAATTGAAATGCCAATTTCAAACTTTTTCTCACAAGAACACAAATTGTCACTAAATTAGGTGGCTGTTCATACTCACGGGAATAATCTGAACATAACACATTTTCCTGCATTGGCCATTTACCCAGAAGGCCTACATTTTTTTCCATCTCTCTCTTCAACTTATTTTTCTTAGCAGAAATTTTGATGTCTTAGAATCTACCAGGATTCTTACAGTTAAATAGTAAATAATTTCATTCAAATTAATTAGAGATTTAAAATGAAGTTGCTGAGTAAATATTTGAGAATATTTAATCAATAATATACTATTTTAAAACCATTCTTCTTTGCTTTTTCTCTCTCCCTCTCTGCTCTCTTTGAAAGTCATTTAACTATTACCTGTTGAAAGCCCTGCAGGTGACTCAGTATTACCCTCATTATTCATGGTAACAGGAGCAAGAAAACTAAAGGAGCTTTTGTTCCTAGGCAGTCAAAACAAGATAGGCCAACAATAGTTACAAAGCTATGAATTCAGTACTAATTAGAGATTTGGAGAGTTTTTGTGAACCTGCTATTCTTTAGAAACCCTTAATTCTTTCAGTTTCTCCTTTCGCATACATTCTGCCTCTTCTGTCAAGTGAAATGTAGCATCTCTGTACACAGAAAGTTTCTGAGCTAAGTATATGTAACACGAGTTTCCTTTCCAAGATTCAACACCTATGCATTGCAATCAAATCTCTTTTATACTGCATTGTATAAGCACATAAAGGCATCAGTTTCATAAATTAATTTTTATTGAGCCTCTGTTAGTAAAAAATTATGCAATTCAATGGTATAGTGCATTAAAAATATATGAAGTGGTTTTATACTCTTTTCTGTGCAAAGCTGTTGAAAAAGTAACTATCCAAGGTTAATTACCAGCAGTAGTAGGAGAATATTTTGTTAAGTAAATTTAGTAGGACAATATTTTGTTAAGTAAAGCTAAATTATGTTTATACCTTGCTGTGATCTTATTTTATAATGTTAAAGTTAAAGGTTACCTTACAAAACATAATTGCCAACTTGCAAAAGTATTTTAAGGGTCTGTTATTACTTTGCATCATTGAATAAAGTGTTTAAAAATTGTGTGATAGTGAACAAAATGTACTTAGACTATATTAGTAGATCAATAATAATAATAATTACACTGTTTTTGCCAGGCCTAGCATTTGAGAGAAAACTATGCATAAGCAAAGGTATAGATGGTAGAAGGGAATACAGGATAGAAAAAACACATTTAAAATGCTTCTAATAATTTTCCAATTTTAAAAGTGTCTAAAATCTCTCTCCATTTCTTTATCTTTTTGAAAAATTTTGATGACTAGGAAGTTGCTGTTTTATCTAAAATATGATAAACCCTCTGAAAACTAACTCCAGTCAATGTGAAATTTGGCAGGGCCTATTATCTCTGAGCTACTTCTTGGATTAACCTCTGCAGTGTGATGGAGACTGTTAAGACTCCTGGGAGTGACAACAACCACAGTGACAGGAGAACACCTGGTTATTGGCATTTCATCCTTTATAATAGATGCCCCAACAGGTCCCCAGACACCTGCAGAAATTACTAGGGTGTGTTAGACCATGACAGTTGATAAATTATTACCAGACACAATCTGGAAATGGGCTTCTAAGCTTTACTATCATCTCTGAAGGAAAAAATATGATTTGCCTACTGGGAGGAAAACTCAGCTAAATATTCTAAATGAAAAATCAAAATATATGCATAAGATAAGCAAGCATTCATTGTAGTAAATTCAATAGCTCTTAGCAAAATTTGACGACAAAATAATGTTTAGAAAATGATCAAAAATAACAAGGGTATAATATAATTAATGTATATCAAAAAATGACAATTTTTTGGAGACTTACAGTTTTTATGCACAAGGACACAGTACTGCTAACAGTAACTATATAAAATTTTAAACAGAAAATAAAAACAATGGTAGAATATTAGCATTGGTGCCAATTCTACATTTTAATTATGTATAGTGCAAAATATGTTAGACTTCCATATATTCATGCTAACCTAGTTGATGCTAATCTAGATCTAACCTAGTTCATGCTAACCTAGATGATCTTCCCAATGTTGTAGAGGAAAATTTAGTGACAATAAAGCTTACTGAGTGTCCACTCCGGATACCTACTCAAATATTTCCTAATATGGGTATGTAATACATATGCATGAAAATTCTTTCCTCCCTACTCTTGCACTCACACTTAACACAGAACTCTTCCATAACCAAATGTGTGTTGTTTGTTTTTTCCCTCACAACAATTTAATTCTCGAATTCTCTGCAGACCCCAATTGGGTGCCCTGCAACTGAATGAACTCTGACGTTCACTGTAATTAGCACAAACCCCACAGGTTAAGGGCTCAGTCGCACAAACCATCCACACATTTGAAGCCAATCGTAAGTCCCAGGTTTTTACTTGTACTTCTGACTTTCTGGCTATAAATTGGGATTTCCATGACCCCTTTCCTCAAGTTCAGTCATTTTCCAAAAGGGTTCACATGACTCAGGGAAGCATTTTACCTACATTACTAGTTTATTATATATTAAAGGATATGATAGAGGTTACAGGTGAACAGCCAGATGAAGAGAGGGGCATCGGGTGAGGTCCAGAAGTTTCTTGAGTGCAAAAGCTTTTCTCACCACAAAGTTGAGGGGTGCCACACTCCCCATATGTGGATAAGTTCACGAAACTAGGAGATCTTCAAACCCCATAGTTTAGGGATTTTTTAATGGAGGCTTCTTCACGTACACTCAATCTCCAGTCCCTCTTCCCTTCCCAGAGGATGAGAAACAGGGCTGAACATTCCAAACTTCTAATCATGACTTGGCCCTTCTGATGACCAGCTCCAATGCAGGAGCCCACCATGAGTTGCCCTATTTGAAGAGATGCTCTTATCACCTAGAGAATTTAAAAACACTAGGAGCTCTGTGCAAGGAACTGGGCTCAAAGATCAAATATTAGTAAAAATGACACATTTAGTACCCCCATTGCTCAGGACATACAAGGGTTTTAGAAGCTTTGTGACAGAAACTAGGGGCAGAGACCAAATATTTTTAAATTATGTCTCATATCTATATCTATATCTATGTCTTACACCCAAATAGACATTGGCGTCACAAACTATCATATCTCTAATCTATTTATCTTTTTAAAAATTATTTATTGTCCCACAAGTGGCCTTTCTCCCTGTCTTTTTTCTATTTAAATGGTGTGTAAGCTACTCTTTTGGGTATTCACCTCCTCTTGTCATGCTCCCACGCATACAAAATTAAAAATTATACATTTGCATGCCTTTTCTCCTGTCAGTCTGTCTCTTGTCACTTTATTTTTCAGATCCAGCAGGATAACATAAGAGGTACAGAGGGAAAGTTTTTCTCTCCTACAGGGCCAATACAATATGCTATTGTTAAAATTGTAAACTGAAGCATAATAATATTTTAAAATGCTTATTCGAACAAACAACAATTTATGAATCCAGCAGCTCCAGAACAGAAGTGGTTCAGGGATTCCCTGGAGGAAGCATAACGTACAGGCTTTTTTATAGTGAATATGAAAGTAGTATAAAGAAAGGGATATGGTTTGGCTGTGTCCCCACCCACATCTCATACTGAATTGTGATTTCCATAATCTCCACGTGTCATGTGAGGGACCCAGTGGGAGATCATTTAATCATGGGGGTGGGTTTTTCATGTGCTGTTCTTGTGATAGTGAATAAGTTTCATGAGATCTGATGGTTTTGTAAAGAACAGCTCCCTTGCACATTCTCTCTTGCCTGCCACCATGTAAGACATGCCTTTGCTCTTTCTTTGACTTCTGCCATGATTTTGAGGCCTTCCCAGCCATATGGAACTGTAAGTCCATTAAACCTCTTTTTCTTTATAAATTACCCAGGCTCAGGTATTTTTTCATAGCAGTATGAAAATGGACTAATACAGAAAGTGTATTTGATTAGTTACAGTTATAAGTTATCTTATTTGGTCTATCCTGCTGGAAATATCTAGTCACATATTTAGAAGTTTGCTGGCTGCCTCTGATTTACTGAACTTAGGTGTTTATATATATATATATATATATACCAATTAGGCCTGATAAGTGACCTTAACCTTGCTGGATTTGAAAACGTAAGCAAAACTTAACTTATTTCTTGTAAATGTCTATATATATATATAGACATTTGTTTATATATATATATTACGAGCCCATAATATATATACATTAGGTGTTTATATATATATGTATAAACAAATGTCTATATATATATATAGACATTTACAAGAAATAACTCAAGTTAAGTTTTGCTTATGTTTTCAAATCCAGCAAGGTTAAGGTCACTTATCAGGCCTAATTGGTTTTGTTTGCTCTCAGGGATTACTCAGGCCTGGTCTCCATTTTAATTTACTTTAATACTATCTCAAGCTAGATCTAGACCAGTGGTTCTCAAAGCATAGTCCAAAGGCTTCCACCAAAAAGCCATACAATGTTTAGAATCCCAAATATTTTTGACCCCAGTTTATAGCAATAGAGAATGAAGACTTTGAATTGGCATCCCTAGGAAAACATACACATGGTTAAACAAGTTTTGATAATGTTCCGGTAAGGATATATTAAGGATATTGCTTTTCCGCTCAAATCCATTGTTACAGATGTCCTCAAGGGACATCTATTACGCTGAAAGAGAGGGACCTGCCTGGCTAGTAGACAAAGGCCATATATGTTTAGACTTAAAAATTATGTTAAGTATAGAATAAGTGTTGTTCCTTAAACTTGGAATTTATAATAAGCCAGCTGATAATTATCTGATTAGGTTGATGAAAGAGTTGGATTGCCAAAATGCCACAAGTCTACACTTTAAAAGTCTGTGACTGGTAAATCTGCAAATTAAGACTTGAACCCTTAAAAATATCGATTTTATTTTATGGTTTATAATCTTTTGCCAGTAATTTGGAAAGTATAATGAAATCTTCAATTTCCTAAAGAAATATAATTTATCAAAATTTACTCAGGTAGTAACAGAAAATCTAAAATCACCTAAAATAATTAAATAAAATTAATCAACATTAAGTACTTACCTCCCCTCCTCAAATTCCACATGCGAACAAAACTATCTGGGCCTAGATGGGTTAGCATATTGTCTAAAACAAATACCTAGATATTTTCAAACTAACGTATATTCTGCCAGTGAGAAAATATTCCTTCAATTTATTTGAGTTATAATCATAATATGAAAAATAGAAGGAGGGTGAAAAAGGAACACAGAAAATAATGTAATTTTTTTTCTTTTTTTTTGAGATAGAGTCTCGCTCTGTTGCCCAGGCTGGAGTGTAGTGGTACAATCTTGGCTCACTGCAAGCTCCGCCTCCCAGGTTCACGCCATTCTCCTGCCTCAGTCTCCCAAGTAGCTGGGACTACAGGTGCACCCGCCACCACGCCTGGCTATTTTTTTTTGTATTTTTAGTAGAGACAGGGTTTCACCATGTTAGCCAGGATGATCTTGATCTCCTGACCTCATGATCCACCCACCTTGGCCTCCCAAAGTGCTGGGATTACAGGTGTGAGCCACCGCACCTGGCCAATAATACAAATATTTTAAGTAAATTTTATCACATCAAACCTAGTGTTGTATATAAAAAAATACACAAATAAGTTTACTTCAGCATAGAAAAGCAAAGATATCATTGGAAATTTCTTAATATATTATACATAATTAGATTTAAGTTTTAGGCTTTGAGAAATGTATTTGATAATATTCAATATTCTCCCATGATAAAATTTCTTGTCACTCTAGCACTAAGGAAGAAATTTTATTAGCCTGCTAAATGCTGTGCACCAGAGAAAATATAGCTAGAATCATAAAGGTAAAAAGCTAGAAACTTTTCATTAAAAAATCAGAAAAAAGCAATTCCACTGTCAAGTTTATAAACTGCAGTTTCTATTGCACACGTACACAGAGTATGTTAAAAGATTTATAATAGAATCTCTTATAAGAGTAAACTATTGGATAAGACATGTCTGCCAAAATATTAACTGAGAATAGACTCCCCTTCCCTCAAAAGTATATACATTCATTCCTTATATTACCATACAAGATTCTTATAAACATAACATTGAGTCAAACAATACAAGCTTCAGACAGATACCTACAATTTAAACTCATAAAAAACTAGCATATATGGTGTTAATGATGAATACATATGTAGTAAAAATACCCCAAAACTGCATAGGAATAATCAAAACTAAATACAGTAGTTACTTACCTCTGGGGAAGGAAGGGTAAAGTAAATACACCCAGGGATGTGGAGGGTGGTATCTATACCCTACTCAGCAAATTTTATTTTTTAAGCTGTATTGTTGGTTCATAATTAATTATTATGCCATTCTTTACTCTTTCCTGTATTTTATAAATATTTAGTAATTCACTCTTAAAAATGAAGAGTGAACAGTTTTGATAGTTTTTAGTTCTGTGATGTTATTTCAAAAAACTACATATACATACATGTAGATTTATGGTAATAAAATGCACAAATCTACATGTATGTATATGTTTATGGTATTAAAATGCACAAATCTACATGTGTGTATGTGTATGTATATGTGTGTATATAGATATAGATATTCCACAGAGGTAGTACACAGAAACTGAAAGTGGTCCACAAATGACAAAAATTGTTAAAAAGGTATAGAAGAAATACATTATATGGAAAAATGAATAAATGTTTTTGAGATTACATATGGACAAAAAGCTAAAGAGCATATGCTATAAATATATACAAAAGTTTAACATGTAACTTGTATGCTAAGAATTCATTTGGTTATTTCCAGATCATTTACAAAACTTTGAAGAACAGAACTGTTGCTATGGAGATTTTGCTTAATAGTCATCAAACTAAAGGCTACAAAAGCTAAAAACGCATTCATAAGAACATAATGCTCATGTTTATATTTTGAAGATTTATAGCATGAAGCACATGTTCAGGTATTGCCAAATTTTGAAGCAAAGTTTCTAATCCTACTTAATTTAAAATTATTCTGCTATTATTTTAGATTAATTTATATTTTACTCCTATTGATCTGTATTTATATTGACAAGAGATCAAACATTATATTCCATCATTATGGGTAGTAGCTGGGGAAAAAATCCTCATGAATTATCTGCAAGTCTTAGGAAGAACACATTCTGAATCCTGCAGTTTTGTTCAGAGCTATCTCAGAGGTCCCTGCATATAAAAAGGAATTTTCAGAGCAACAATTTTGGTTTTTTTCTTCCTAACAATTTGGCTTGGGTTCATAACTTGCTTATAGGGATTCACAGATTTTTAAGCATCCAGATCTGCAAAATTACCACATTTCATACATATTGCCCACCTAAGAAAGTCTGTTCCTCTTCAATCTGGCTTGCTCATCTGTGATCTGACAGATGGGATTCTACCCACAGGCAAGAGAAAACCTTATTTTAAAAATAAAAATTAATTACATCAAACTTAAAATCTCACATCGAGTTAGAAAGAATTTTTATTAAATAAAATTGTAGTGGAGTACTGGCAGCATTGTTTTATATCCATTTTCATCTGTACACAAAGTATTTTTTTTTAATTGGTGATGTCTAGCTAGTGCAGGTATTATTTATCTAAATTTGGTAGCGCAGTCAGATTGCAGCAGAATGATGTGGCGACATTGTGATTTCTTATAAATGTCTATCTTTTCCCTCTTCCCGGCTTATAAGATGCAATGCTCTTGTTTGAAGCAACCAAGATCCCAGCCACAAACAAGAGATAGTTATTGAACTAATCCAAAAGTTAGAATCCTCTTCCAATTTTCCTCTTGTAGCTAATGGTAACTGTTGTAACACTGCTCTAGCCAATGGGGAAAATCTATCGGGTTGCGGGACTACAGAAAAAACTTCTGAGTTTCTAATGAAAGGGACAGATAAACCTGTCAACTCCCCTTCTAACTTTTTTCCTACTGTGATTGGAAATATCATGACTAGAACTGGGGCAACTATTTTGCTACTGTAATTTATATGCATGGAAGTTAAAATTTAACATTCTCAGGATGGTAGAAGAGAAATATAGAAGAATCTTGTACCCTCAGTGGCATGACTGAGTGGTTGAGCAAATGCTAACAACAGCCTAGTGTCAATTTACCTTGTCCCTTTGATTGGTAGGGAACCACATATGTTATCTGTTTCTTCTTAAGGTAGCGTCTGAGGTTGTTTTTAAAGTGTTATGCCTGCTTTATCCAAGTTATGAGGTTTATGAGCATAAAGATCTTGTGATGTTTTCTTATTATTATTTTAGTGTTTGTAGGCTCAAAATGATGCCCCTCTTCTATGTCCAATCTTGGTAATTTGTATCAATTGTTCATGTTTATTATAGCTGGATGGTCATCAATTTTACTGATATGTCAAAGCAGTTTTGATATTATTGACCTTTTCTACTGTCTTTCTCTTTTCGATCTCATTGATTTCTGCTTTTATTTCTATATTTTCTCCTAATGCTGTGTTGCTTGCTTTTAGTTTAATTTGCTCTTTTTTCTGCTTTTTTTTTAAAAGGCAGATATTCAGATCATTGACTTGAAACATCTATTGTCTATATTTATTTTCTATATTTCTATACTCTGTTTTCTAATTTGTCTTTACTGCTTTGGCTGAATCCCACGAAACGTAAATGTCAATGTCAATTTTGTCAAATTGCTTGATAATGTTCTCCAAGTTTTCCATATATTTACTCATTTTCTGTCTACTTGTTACATCAGTTGCAGAAGAGTGTTAAATTCTCCACAAATTCTCATTGTGGAACATTAATATTCTTACACAGCTCTAAAATGCTTTTTGTAACTTATTTTTTTTTATTTTGTTTCAGTTTGGGTAATTTATATTTGTATGGCTTCAAGGGCATTGATTATGTCTTTAGCTCCATCAAGTCTACTGATGACACCTGCTATGGGTTTAGTTGTGCCCTAAAAAAGATAAGTTGAAGTTCTTAAACCTAGTACTTCAGAATGTGGCCTTCTTTGAAAATATATCTTTACAGAGGTAATTGAGTTAAAACAAGGTTATTGGGGTGGACCCTACTCCAATGTGACTTGTTTCCTTATATAAAATGGAAATTTGAATGCAGAGGCAGACATGCACAGAGAGAGGATGATGTGAAGACATAGAGAGAAGGCCATGTGAAGATCGACAGTTGGAGTGATACATCTATGAGCCAGGGAATGCCTGAAGCTACTAGAAGTTAGGATGCATGGGGTACATCCTTCCCTAGTGCCTTCAGAGTGAACGTAACCCTGATGGCATCCTGGTTTCATACTTTTAGTATGCAGAATTTTTTTTTTTTTTTTTTTTTTTAGATGGAGAGATGGAGTCTCGCTCTGTCACCCAGGCTGGAGTGTAGTGACACAATCTCGTGTCACTGCAACCTCTGCCTCCTGGGTTCAAGCGATTCTCCTGTCTCAGCCTCATGAGTAGCTGAAATTACAGGCATGCACCACCACGTCCCGCTAATTTTTGCATTTTTAGTAGAGATGGGGATTCACCATGTTGGCCAGACTGGTCTCAGACTCCTGACCTCAAGTAATCCACCTGCCTCAGTCTCCTAAAGTTCTGGGATTACAGGCGTGAGCCAACATACCCAGCCTAGCACAGAATTCTGAAACAATGTTTCTGTTATTTTAAGCTCCCCAGTTTCTGGTACTTTGTATGGAAGCCCTAGGAACTAGTACAACTCTAAAGGTTTTCATTTCTGTTCGTGTTTTTTATTTATATCATTTGCGTTTTATTCTTGATATATTTTTCATTTCTCTACTGAATTTTTCTATCTGGTCATGCATGTTGTTTTTTTACTAGATTATGTAACACATTAACCATAGTTATTTAAATTTCATGTTTAATGTTTCCAAAAATTGTGTAATCTTGCAATCTTGTTCTGTTAGTTATTTTGCCTCTTGGCATTAGGCTCTATTCTCTTGCTTTTTTATCTGTCTTCTATTTTACATTGAATATCAACCCTCATATGAAGAACATTAGAAATTGAAGTAGACAGTATTTACGATTAAAAATGAAACTGCCTTTTATTCTACAACGCTAATATGTGTGACAGTATGCCAACCTAGGAAGCAATTGACTGGGTTTGGATTTATTGTTATGAAAGTTGCCTTGAAGTTTACCAAGGTTACTATGCCATTGGCCTTGAGTTCCTTTTAGCGCCACATCTTAACTACCTTAGATGAGCTGTCCTTGGATTTCAGGCTACTTGTCTGACCTGTGACATCAGCATTCGGATGGACTTGAGGAAGGCTATTAGTTTCCAGTTAATTGGGCTTTTTTTGGTCATTGAAGAAATAATCGTTTTATTAGATTTCTCCCTTAGGTCTTCTCAGGTCTCCAAATGGTAGAGATTTTTTTAGAGAAAAGTGGAACTCTTCTTGCTATGTGAGAAAAA
The DNA here is from genome assembly GCF_029281585.2 of Gorilla gorilla gorilla. Classification (NCBI taxonomy): domain Eukaryota; kingdom Metazoa; phylum Chordata; class Mammalia; order Primates; family Hominidae; genus Gorilla; species Gorilla gorilla. Next base: position 22,269,683 of record NC_073246.2, read on the forward strand.
TAATCACCTACATGATTAAGCACTTTTAGCTGTACTTTTTGTAACTTGAAATCAAACACGTTAGTAGCTAACATATCTGTTTTTGTCTCAGGTTTTGTAACACACAAAGTCACACAACAACTCACACACATACTGTGGAAAATGCATGTGTGCGTTTGTGTGTGTGTATATTATATTAGATATTATATATAAAATATATAAATATGTATTATATTATATATTATATACAAAACATAAATATATATTACATATTATATATAACATATATAAATATATATTACATACTATATATAACATATATAAATATATATTACATATTATATATAACATATATAAATATATATTACATATTATATATAACATATATAAATATATATTACATATTATATATAACATATATAAATATATATTACATATTATATATAACATATATAAATATATATTACATATTATATATAACATATATAAATATATATTATATATTATATATAATATATATTATATATTATATAATATATTATATATATAATATATAATATAATATATATTATATATTATATAATATATATAATATATAATACAATATATATATTATATATTATATAATATATAATACATAAAATATTATATATAATATATTATATGTTATATATAAAATATTATATATAATATATTATATGTTACATATAATATATTATATATAATATATTATATGTTACATATATTATATATAATATATTATATGTTACATATAAAATATATAATATAAATATTTAATATAAAATATAAATACAAAATATATAATATATAATATATTATATATAAAATATAAAATATGTAATATATATTATACACTATATGTAAAATATATATTATATGTAAAATATATAAATATATATTATATTATATATTATATGTAAAATATAAATACATATTATATATTATATGTAAAATATATAAATATCTGTTATATTATATATTATATGTAAAATATGTAAATACATTTTATATATTTGTATATTTATATTTATAAATAAATATATCTTTATATTTGTAATATATAAAATTATATATAATTATAATATATAAATATATAAAATATATTTAAAATTTATATATTTATATTTATAAATAAATATAAAATATATTACATAATATATATTATATAACGTATAAAATATATTACATAATATATATTATATAACATATATAAAATATATTACATAATATATATTATATAACATATATAAAATATATTATATTATATATAATATTATATATAAAATATATTATATTATATATAATATTATATATAAAATATATAAATGTATAGTATATTATATATCATATATTATATAAAATATATTTATATAATATATGAGATAATACAAATTTATGTATTATCTATATATCTTATATCTTATATATTATGTTATATATTTTATATTTTATATGTATTATATATAATATATAAATATTTACAGTATATATTATATTATATTAATATAATTATATATAAAATATTTACATTATTTGTTATATTATATATTAATATATAATAATATATACTGTATTATATATTAATATATAATAATATATACTGTATTATATATTAATATATAATAATATATACTGTATTATATATTAATATATAATAATATATACTGTATTATATATTAATATATAATAATATATACTGTATTATATATTAATATATAATAATATATACTGTATTATATATTAATATACAATAATATATACTGTATTATAGATTAATATATAATAATATATACTGTATTATAGATTAATGGATAATAATATATACTGTATTATATATTAATATATAATAATATATGGTATTATATATTAATATATAATATATTAATATATGCTGTATTATATGTTAATATATAATAAAATATATTATTTATATAATATGTAATTATATATTATTTATATAATATATAATTTATATAATATATAATGTATAATATATTAATATATAATATATAAATATTTATATAATAAAATATATTATATATTTTATATGTAATATATATTTATATATAATATATAATTTATAAGTATAATATATATTTATATATATATAGTGAGAGAGAGAGAAGTATACCTAGATATGCAATGCTTCAGAGTTGCTTAAACTGTATGTTGTCTAGTATGTATATTAAGTCATATATTGGAAAGTGTAAAATATTCCAACATTTCAATTCAAAACTTTCAAAAAATGTACTGTCTGCTGCAGGAAAGGTACCATTTACATATTTTGTGGGGCAAAACTTTCTCATACATAACCCCTATCCTGAAAAAGTTTATAAAATAGAAGGAAGAAAAAAAAAACCATGTAGAGAAAGTTTAAATTGTTCAAAATTATTTTATTACTTTTCTATCATATGTTGATTAAATATAGAAAATAATATATTATACGCTATATCCAAATAAGATAATGTGGTTTGTTTATTGCAGCACTATTCACAGCGGTCAAGATTGGGAAGCAACCTAAGTGTCCATCAACAGACAAATGGATAAAGAAAATGTGATACCTATACACAGTGGAATACCATTCAGCCATAAAAAAGAATGAGATCGTGTCATTTGCCAATGTGGGTGGAACTGGAGGTCACTACATTAAACGAAATAAAACAGGCCCAGAAAAACAAACTTCACATGTTTTCTTTTATTTGTGATTGCTAAAAACTGAAACAAAGGAACCTATGAGTTTTATAGATTCCCTATCTAAAGATAAAGAGTAGAATCAACCTTCCCAGGAAACATAATCAGGCTTTGGCAGGGGAGTGGGGACTGGTTAAATGGGTATAAAAATATAGTTAGATAGAATAAATACAATCTAGTATTTGATAGTGCAACAGGGTAACTATAATCAACAATAATTTATTATACATTGAAAAATAACTAAGAGTCTAATTGCATTGTTTGTAACACAAAGTAAGGGTAAATGCTTGAGGTGATGGAGAACCCATTTACCTTGATGTGATTATTGTTCGTGGTGTGCCTGTATCAAAATATCTCATGTACTCCATAAATAAATATACCTACTATGTACTCACAAAAATAAACATTCAAAATTTTTAAAAATTGACATTTTATTTGAGCATTTCTATATAAATGTTTAAAGTATTATAAGCATGAATAAATATTTACACAGATAAATTAAATTGTAGTGAGTTTCCTTTCAGCCATAAACCTTACACTCCAATACCAGAGTAGAAATTTTCAAATTTATTTAATTTGAAGATGCTATTTAGCGACATAGCAAGTGGGTATGTCTGTATTTTCTGAGTTCCTGCCTGTCGTAGTGTGCTCAAGCTGGCCATAACAAAATATCACCGACTGGGGTGGCTTAACAACAGAAATGTATTTCCTCTCGGTTCTGGAGTCTGGAAGTTCAAGAGCAGGATGCCAGCATAGTTGATTTCTGGTGGAGGCTCTCTTTTTGCTGTGTCCTCACATGGTAGAGAGAGGAATCTCTCTGGTATTTCTCCTTATGGGGCATTAATCCCATTATGATAGCTCCACCCTTATGACCTGATCTAACCCTTATAACTTCCCAAGAGCCCCATCTTCAGATACCATCACAAAATGTGTCACAGCTTCAACAGGTAACACTTGACGGATCACAAACATTCAGTCTCTACCACTGCCTAATAGTTTAAATAAAACTAGTTAGGATTAATGGAAATAATAGTGTAAGCTTTGAAGTGCCATCTGATTCCATTTTAGTATTACTACTTAGTCATTAATGGATGCAGAACACACACATACCACACACACAAACACACATGCACATACACACACACACACATATGTCTGTATATTAGCTTACAAGCATTATTCATAGAGTAGACCTGTCTATAGGTCATCAAGAAGATTGGAACTGTCCATATTTTAAACCTATCCTGGGAAATTTATTTTATCACAGTGATGTCCTGCCCAGTGTTTCCACAGAAGAATTACCAACTACACTGAGAGAAGCATCTCAAAACAAAGGTGTGTCTTTTTTTTTTATTGTTAGTGTTGCTATGCTTTTTTGTTTACTTTCTTCCATCTTTTGCTATGTTTTATAGAGCATGCTATTATTTCCACAAAGGAGAACTATATTTAGAAGTAATATTAGTGAATTGTCTTAGTGTGTTAAAAATTGAATTTTATTGATTAAATAATACTGAGAAGTATACTTTTTTTCCTTTCAGGTTAAAAAGAATATAAAATATAAAACCAACAATATTGTAGCTATCAGTTGGTTATTCCTGCTTTCAGCAAATCCATTTTACTTTTTAAGTTTTTGATAATATCAAAAATAATTGACTAAAAAAATTAAATGAGAGTGAAGAAAAGTTTTAGGAAGACAATTAAAAGAAAATTAAAAACTGAAAGAAAAGACTCAGGCTCAACTACTTCCTAAAATAATACCAGCGTTTCTCATCTAAACTTCCATTTGTTTCTTTTCAAGTCACATGTGAAAGCTAGGAAAGGGGCAATTAATGTATCGTGACTGAAGGCTTTGCAAAGTGCAAGTATACGAAACAAACCAATTACTATAGATTGAACTTTGTAGAATACACACAATCCCAGCACTTCGGGAGGCCAAGGTGGGCAGATAACCTGAGCTCAGGAGTTCGAGACCAGCCCGGCCAACATGGTGAAACACTGTCTCTATTAAAAATACAAAAATTAGCCAGGCATGGTGGCGCATGCCTGTAATCCCAGCTGCTCAGGAGGCTGAGGCAGGAGAATTGCTTAAACCCAGGAGGTGGAGGTTGCAGTGAGCCAAGATCGTGCCATTGCACTCCAGCCTGGGCAACAGAGTGATACTCTGTCTCAAAAAAAAAAAAAAAAAAAAAAAAAAAAAAGAATACACACACACACACAAAGGGATAAATTGAACAAACTACTGAACTGTACTTAAAAAGGAGGGATTCTATACAAGGAAGAATGTAAGTTTCATATATAGGAAATTTTTTAAAAAATCAGGTTTAGCTGTTGATTTCTGAACTACATTTTCCTAAATGAACAATTTCTGAAATTAATGACATGTAATTTAAAGAAATGTGTGCTCTGTCATTTTGGCTTGAAGAATTGAGCACTGGGTAGCATTATCAGTTTTACGTAGGTACTAGTATTGTATGTCTGGAGGCTTTTATGTAAAATTTTAATTTCTGAAGAATCATTCCAAGTATTCTCAAAAGAAAATACAAAGTTTTACATAATTCATGGAACATTTTTATTTGCATACGTCATTTTATTAAAGCATGGGTAGGTTTTTTTAAAATCTTTTTTCCTCCTTCTTTTTGCTAAATAATAAGACATAGATTTTTTCCCCCTAGATGAGACTGAAACTTTTCAGTAAGATTCTATTGGATAAATCCGTCTATTTCTGAATCTCAATTATGGACCAAGGTCAATCTGACAATGATACACTTTAGTCAGATGCAAATTGAGAAATATAGCCAAGCACTTGTTTTAAACACCTTGAAAAAAGTTAAAACATGTTTACAATATTTTAGGATGCTTGCAAAGGCAAACTTCATAGAAAAAAGAGAGGCCTTAGAGGCCAAATACCAAGAATAGAACTTACTGCTGACTCAGTAAATAAAGAATATTTTGTGTTAGTAGTAAACTCATTATAAACATACAAGTTATGCCCGTGCCAATACTGCCAACATCAATATATGCTAAGCACTTTTTATGTGCAGGCATTGTTCCAAACAAGTTGTACTCTTCATTTTTTATCTTTCTTTTACCCACTCAAGAAATAGAACCAAAAGAAGGGAATAAGGAGAGGAAATTTAATAAATATACGAAAGATATTAAAAGCCAATTCTGTCTCTCTTACTGCACACATGCCGGGACCAGCTTGGTCGGGGAGACCCTAACCCAGCAGTGCTAGAGGAATTAAAGACACACACACAGAAATATAGAGGTGTGAAGTGGGAAATCGGGGTCTCACAGCCTTCAGAGCTGAGAGCCCCGAACAGAGATTTACCCACATATTTATTAACAACAAGCCAGTCATTACCATTGTTTCTATAGATATTAAATTAACTAAAAGTATCCCTTATGGGAAATGAAGGGATGGGCCGAATTAAAGGAATAGGTTGGGCTAGTCAACTGCAGCACGAGCATGTCCTTAAGGCACAGATCACTCATGTTATTGTTTGTGGCTTAAAAATGCCTTTAAGTGGTTTCCTGTTCTGGGCGGGCCAGTGTTCCTTGCCCTCATTCCGGTAAACCCACAACCTTCCAGTGTGGGCGTTATGGCCATCATGAACATGTCACAATGCTGCAGAGATTTTGTTTATGGCCAGTTTTGGGGCCAGTTTATGGCCAGATTTTGGGGGGTTTGTTCCCAACACACACACACACACACACACACACACACACACCTTTATCACTCTTTCCACATAGTGTATGTGTGCGTATGTACTTTACAGATCAAATTTCCTCTCCTTTTCCATGCACATGGTCAGTTTTCAATTCATTTGTGTAAAATCTCCCAGAGTGAGCCCATGATCTGCCATTCTAAATTCCAAATGCTGTAAGAGATGAAAAGGCTCTGGTTGTACTTGACTCATGTGGCCAGCACTAACACTGCTCTATGTAGAAAATGAGAACAGCCTCATAATTTGGAAATACAGCTACTAAGAACTCAATAATACGGTTTTGAGATTGATTTTTTTTTTTAAAAGTAGAGTTGGTCATGATGACTTACAAATACACTTTCAATATTCTTGTCACATATAGAAAGGATTACAGATAAGCCCTAAGCCTAGTCCTGTGGCCCTTTTTCCCTTCTGAATAATATTATCTTGATAATGCAGACTTAGTGATGGTTGAAGTATTTCAGATGGATCTGTATTTATATTAGGAGACAGCAGAGCATGGTGTGTGTAACAAGAGATTTGAAGCCAGGTATATCTGCATTTGAGTGTATGCTGTGTTTTGCAATTGTTCTGTGGCCATGGCCAAATTATTTGCTGTTAATTTTCAGTTTCCTCAGTAACAAAAATAGGGGTAATAACATTAGTTGTATTGTAGATTTCTTGAGCGGGTAACAAAAAAGATAAAGATTACAACTTGTTTGGCACAATGCCTGCACATAGAAAATGCTTATTATATATTGATGTTGGTGGAATTGGCAGAGGTAGAAATGATGGTAGAGTAGTAGTTGGTAGAAGCATTAATCTATCGGGTAAGTGAAAGGGACAAGGCAACTTTCAATAGGATTTGGCACCTGATTTGGGTATTTAACTCATAGCAGGACATGTGTCAAGTATTCTGAGCGAGATACATAACAGAGTGGGAAGAAGCATTAGATCAATAAGGAATACCAGAAAATAGGTGATATACTAGCTTTTTTTATTGTTGCTATAATGCATTACCATTAGTGTAGTGGCTTATAAAACAGATTTATTATCTTACTGTTATAGAAGTCAGAATTCTGAAATGGTCTCACTGGTCTGCATTCATTCTTGAGGCTCTGGGGAGAATCTGTTTCCTGCCATTCACAGCTGCTATAGGCTGTGCACATTCCTTGGCTCATGGCCTCCTGCCAGACTCTGCTGTCTTCCTCTTTATCTTTTAAGGCCTCCTGTAATTATATTGTGCCCACCAGATAATCCAGAATTATCTTCACATAACAAGGTCAACTGATTAGCAACCGTAATTCCATCTAGAATCTTAATTCTCCCTTTCATGTAACATAAAATGTTCAGAAATTAGGAGAATAAAGATGTGGACATCTTTGGAGGTGGTAGAGGGCGTTATTCTGCCAAGCACAAGTAAGTACAGTAGTTTGAAAATATTTTAGAAGATTTTATAAACTTTGTACTTAGGGCAAGAAAGGGGATAGAAATACACAGAATGAGTTACTTTGACTATTAAGGCAAAATAACTGATTGGTTTTTCTTCTCAAGATATAGATTGATGGCTGGTTCATTCCTACCCATTAATAAGAAATTAACCATCTGCAACAGAGTCCTTTCAAAGAATTGTGTCATTTATAATCATGTGGAATAATTGAAATACTGGAACACACTAAAAGACAGATTGAATGAATAATTAGATGATGATAAAGAAAAGCAAGGTTAAACATTACTTTAAATTTTTTAATCATTGAGGACAAATATATATCTGAACAAGAGTCCAAATAAATTATTTTATCTGGAAAAGTGGCCATCCTGTTAAGTTATTTCACTACGAATTTTCAATAACAACTTGCTTTTTTGATTCTGAATGTATAAAAGCTATTTAATTTTGCCATCTGTTCTCAGAATGATTACATATAAATTAATTGTGGGTAATAATTTTTAGAATGCATTGAATGCCAAGATACTCAAAATGTTCCAAAGGGAGAATTTATTTAATTTCATTTTCCAAAGTAATAAAGCAAACTTCTTTAAAAAGTGAAATAATGATACAGTCTTTGCTACTTTAATGTAATTTTCATTTTTTTCTTTTTTCAAGATTTTGGAGGAAATTGTATCCAAAATTTTGCCCGAATTCCTCACACTGTTAGTAGGTTTTTGCTTAAGTAGGAATTCATTTATGACTTTTATCTACTCTCATGTTTGCCACCTTTTAGGACTAAAAATTAACATTGAAATAATAAATCCTAACTCTTCTAAAGTTGTCAGCATAGGTAAAAATAATGTTGCAATAGTAAGATAGAAAACAAGTCATTTATTTATAGGTAGGTATTTTTTAAAAGATGTAAATAGCTGACAGAGAAGCCTGAAGTACCTCAAGAGAAGAAACCAAACAAAATTAAACAATGAAAAAAATTTAACTAGGAATTATGAAGCAGCTGTCACATGCTTGGAACTCTCATAAGTGGTTTAACAGAACAAACGAGGTTCTAGTTCTCATAGAACATAGGCTCTAGTGCATGAAAGCAGGTAATATAAAATAAATAAAAAACACAGTACTGTCAGGCACATTGGCTCACGCCTGTAATCCCAGCACTTTGGGAGGCCGAGGCAGGTGGATCACCTGAGGTCAGGAGTTTGAGACCAGCCTGGCCAACATAGTGAAACTCTGTCTCTACTAAAAATACAAAAAATCAGCTGGGCGTGGTTGTGGGCGCCTGTAATCCCCGCTACTCAGGAGGCTGAGGCAGGAGTATCACTTGATCCTGGGAGGTGGAGGTTTCAGTGAGCTGAGATCATGCCATTTGTGTTCCAGCCTAGGAAAAAAAGAGCAATATTCTGTCTCAAAAAAAAAAAAAAAAAAGAAAAAGAAAAAAACTGTACTGATAAATAGCACATGGATAATTATAATGTGTTTTTTTAAGGAGGTCAGGGAGCTCACTTTAGATGGGATGGGTTAGGAAAGCTGCTCTAGAGTTGACAAATCAGCTGACTGATAATGACAAGAAGGATAGAAATATAAAGATTCTGAAAAACTGGGAACAGCCTCCCTACTAAGTTATATTTTTCTCTATTACAAAATTTTCTATTCTTTTATTATAAAATTGATGAATTAATATATCATTCCTTCAACATTTCTCTTTATGCTTATTGTTTTATTGCTACATCATTGAACATCTAATTTTCTTATTTTTTAATTTGCGATAAATGTTTATTTCATTATAAACTATGCCTATCTTTCTGAGACTTTTCTCATAGAATAAATGTATTCAGCTTTCTATTTTTTTCTGAGATTTAAAAAGTTATTGGTATACTTGTTTAAAAACATACCAAATTCTTGCATATTTATTTGTTCTGTAGATGTTACCTGGTTCTTTTCTCAATTTTTTACTATCTTGTCTTAAATTTCAGAAGATATAAAATGTCTCTGAAGTATTATTTTGCTCAATGCTATAATTCATATGCATCCCTTATGTATGTGTGTATGTGCCTGTATACATGAGTCTGTGCTTTTCACATCTATATTTAGAATTGTAGGTTTTCCTCAAATGTATTCTAATCCATATATGCATACTAATGAGCCACCAAAAGCTGATTTAAAGCTTTCTGTTCAAAGGAAACATTTCTTATCTGATGGGCTTCATTGCAGAATAAGTAATTATTTTTTGTTTGTTTATTTCGTCTTGTTTTTGCATGGTTCCCCTATTGGTCTTTACTGTGAGTTAATTCAAGTTCTTTAAGATCCTCTTATATCCTGTTTGGATAATCAAAGTCTAACTTTAGAGATTCTGGAAATCAGCCAGTGAACAAAGCTATGGATTTCAGTATTCACTTGTCACACTTTCAAATGATACTCGTATTTTTTATATAACCATGTGAACCACACAACCTCTTCTTTGACTATTATTTCTGAGACCAGAATCCCTATTATTCAGTTTCTAAAGGTAATGAACTGTTGATCTTACGTGAAGCTTATGAAACCGAGATGCCACATTGCAGGGTTTTGAATAGTGTCTTAGAGAACTTGGGGAACCAGATTTTTATACTAATTATTGCACTCTCCTGGCTGTGTTGAGTGTCCCACCTTGCATGTATGTTCTGCAACATCAGGTTATATGCCTTTGCTTATTTCACACTTTTACAGTCTCCGCAGTATCTGCCCCTCCTAATATCTGTATCATTTTTAGAGATCTCCACAGTATCTGGCTCTCCTAATAGCTACATTGCTTCTACAGTAATGAATTATAAGTTATAATTCATTTAAGAACTATTTAAATTTGCTATCATCAAATCTCCAAGTTTGGTCACATCTGTATTAATTCATGACTTTTCCTCTATTGCAATTAAGACGTTGTCCCTCTTCCTCCCTCAGGCCAACTTTGTGCTTGTACTCTAAATGTCAGTGTCTTCCACTTTTTTAGAACCTTAGTGTTACTTGATGCTGTCTCTTCTTTATCTTGAGAGTTTTTCAGCCTACTCTCTTCATTTCACATTACAATACCTCAATGTCACCATATATTAAAATAAAAAATCCTTGATTCCACAAATTATTTTACACCTCTTTTTATCTGTCTTTCATTATTTTTTTTCCAAAGTGCAATCAACATTCAATCCTTTTGTTTTTTCACCTCCCAGATGAACATTGACCATAGGATTTCTTAATGTGAGTTTAATCTTCGCTATCGGCAGAGTGCTCTCCTAGCAATGCCATTGCTTCTTTGAATTATATTTTTCATTTTACTGTAATCTTAGATCATCTTTCTTATTTTCTGAGAATTTGATACAGTTGTCAGGAGCTCAGCTAAGTTGGAGAGAGCTGAACTGTCAGGTGTCAGAATAGCCAATTAATATAACGAGCCAAAATCAAAGTAACAGCCAAGGCTTTAGTGACTTACTGCGATTTTATAAGCAAGATGCTAAACAGTTCTGTCTCCTTTCTGGTTCATGATGAACCCCAAGGAATAACACGTTGAGGATCAAGTGGATCAGCAAATATATGGAGGTCATCTCACTGTCAAGGGAGAATGGAACAAAAAAACTCCTGCAATTCTGTGAACCCAGAGGATGGGGAGAAATTAATGAGAAGGGCTGGGAGTGAAATACTGGGTCCGAGGGAAGAAAAAGCATGAAGGCCGCCCTCCCTCTGATAAGGGGGTTTTAGCTTCTGTTGAAGGCCCCCTATGAAAAGGCCTCTGGACGAAAGCATCTGGGCTAGGATGAACGTGTAAGGACAAATTTGGGCACAGGGGTCCAAGTCCTTGATTGCAACTCCCTGCAGCCCACAGCGCCTTGGCTGGGCAACAACGCTGATGTGGGAAGAACAGCTTCCCCAGTGAGGTCTGTTGGGTAAAAGCCTTTCCAATTTTCTATGGTCGGGCTTAAAAAGATCACATATAGGTTTCTAACAAGAGCCACACTCCTCAGTGCTTATTCATGAAATATTTGGTTTCTGAACTTTCCATTATAACATAATTCTCTTAAGAGATTATGCTGTGTAGTCTAATGGTAAAAAGCAAGAACTCTGAAATTTGGCTGCTTGGGTTCAAAGACCAGCTCTATCTTTTGTTAGCTTGTAACTCTGGGGAAATTGTATATTTCTCTGTACCTTGGTTCCCTCATCTGTAACCTGGGGAAAATAGCCATGTAAGAATTGAATTAATTTAGTGTAGATGTTTTACAATATGTTAGTGAACCTGTTATTATATTAACCTGAACACACTCCTCAGATTTTCAAACTCCTAAACTTATATTTTCAGGCTTTGCAAGGTATGAAAAGGGTGGTTTAAAGACTTTTCATGTATTTCTTATTTGGTTTTAAACACATGTGCCATGTTAATTTAAGGAATATTTCAATTGATATCATAAAAAGTAGTTTTAAATTTAATAATACAACTTTCTTATTCCCTTATTTCATGTTTTACCCTGAGTTTTAAGAAATAATTTTTCCTTGGAAATTTCATGGAGGCATGATTTCCATGCCAGTGAGTTTGTAAGAGATAGGCTTAGACAGATTTAGGTAAATGATTAAAGGTCAGTTTGTGAATAGGATACTCTTATTTACATGTCTAAAGTTTAATGAGTTTTTCTCCATGAAGAATATTCAGAAATCTCTTTCCATTTTAATACTATGGTATTGGAGGAAACTTAGGAGTAAATGATATAGTAAACTATTTCCCCATTTGTAGAGTCTCCACCTCTGTCTTTTTACAGATACTATTCCCTCACTTCTGAAACAGGAAGGAAAACAAATATAAAAGTTATGGTGAAAGATGGCTGTTGTAGACTGAATGTTTTAGACATCTCAAAATTCATACATTGAAACCTAATTCCCAATGTGGCAGTATCAGGATATGTGGCCCTTGGGTGATGATTAGGTCATGAATGGGATTGGTACCCTTATAAAAGGGGACCCACCCTATTATAAGCTTCCTCACCCAGTCTGCTATGTAAGGACGCAGCAAAATTTGGCCATCTACGAACCAAGAAGTAGGCTCTCTGCAGACACAAAATTTGCCAGGATCTTGAGCTTCCCAGGCTCCAGAATCGAAAGAAATAGGTTTATGTTGTTTATAAACCACTCAGTGCATGGCAATTCGCTATAGAAGCCCTTTGGACTAGGAACTGACCAACATTTCTGGAGCAAATGAAGATGGTTTCATTTAGTTTACTTATACATTACAGCATAAATTTCTCGTATTTTAGAAAACCTTAACCTTTAAAAAGATTTTTGCATAGTATGTCTAATTTGATTCTTACCTTTATGCCTCCCCATAACCAGGGCTCCACAGACTTCTTAGGACATGCAGAATGGTCTGTGCAGTATTGTTAGAAAACAAAGGAAGAAGTAAAATGCTTCTAATACCTTAGAAGCAAGCCATAGTATATTCTTACCAAATAATTTTTATGTTAATTATATAATTTGGTTGTACATGAAAACTCGCTAAATTATATAGATATATAAAAATTTTCTGAAAGACTTTTTATGTCCAGTCATAATAGCAATCTTATTACTATAAGTGCTATGTTAAGAATTATTGTGTTTTGAAAACTAGTCCAATTATTTTTCCTCTATATTATATTCCGATTTAAAAAAATTGCTTTGGGAACTGAAAAGAAGAGAATAGGGGGTCTATTCAAGGAAAATATTATTCTTGGAATATGTCTGAGCAAAATCCATGGGAAAATATATATTATATATATATATAAGTTTAGAATATGTATCATTAGAAGTATCATTCCTAACCTACTTTCTGTCTGTCTGTCTGTTTTTCCTAGTTGAAGATAGACTGTTTTGTTTGTTGATGTAAATATGAATTTTTAAATAAAGTGATTTGAAAAATTTACTGTATTGTCTTTTAAAGTAGATTGTCATTTGAAAGTGAGCATTTTCAGCAAGCATTTTGACCGAATTATAGATAGAGATATAGATAGGCAGACAAAATTCTACAATCTTTTAACGTAATATCACCGTTTCCATTCCATCATTGATTAATATAAATAAATTCTGACTGAACAGAACTCTTGGGTATATAACCTTTTCTTGACTTTCATTTGAGTTATGTACACATGAAAGGTGTATAGCAATGATAATAAAATACTTTATTTGCATAACACCTTTGAGCTTAAAGGACACCAAATGCTTTCATAAACACAATTTCATTACTTCTAATGGAAGCAACAAATATTATCACAGAGGAAACAGAGGAAAGATCAGAAAAGCCCCTTATCCACATTATTTCAAGATTTCTTTCATGACTTCTAAAATATTATGATTTAACTTATCTCGTTAATTACCCTAATGAAAGAGGAATTCGAGTATATCCTAGAATCTAAGCACATTGATAGAGGATAAATTGGATCTTTTTTAAAAAAACAAAATAGACTTAAATTGCTTGACTCTGTTGGAAATGAAGTTATTGAAAAAAAGTGTAAGAATTCAAATAGCATATTTTCTGGGCAAAACTCATTATAGTATGTGTTTGGTGTAGTATTCACAATTAAAAAGCGAAATATATGTTCTATGTTTATTTTTATTCTGGAAGGAAATTGAATGGTTTAAATAGATTAATATTAGCAATTAAAGATATTTTATAATATCTCAAATTTTTTTAGTGGCATTTATATATGTAGATAAAAAAAGTGAAATAATAATTGTCTGTCATGTGAATTTTTTTTAACACTGGAACCACCAGGAAGTAAAGCTGAAAAACTAAAATTTTAAAGCAGGTTGATAACAGGTTACTATAGAATAAATGTTACATTCTTCCTTATTACGTTTATTTGGCTATGCCATCAATCAAAGACACTTATATAAGGTTGTGATGATGTCACTTTCAATAACAAGCTTGACAGGAACAATCTTTATACATTGACATGACATCCAATTTAGGTACTCTGATTTTTCAGCCTGTCACTAGAAGAACTTCACATTTCAAAAATTATAGTATTCACCACAGTAAATGCTTTAGTTAAAAGTAAAAGACAACTACCTTCATGTATACTGTTTTGGCATAATCTTATTAAGTACTTATGTTTTGTCACATATGCTTTTGTGCACATACAATTTGGTGAGGCTGTATGTAAAAGACTTTTGACCACTTGTGATGGTTAATATTGAGTGTCAACTTGATTCGATTGAAAGATGCAAAATGTGTTCCTTGCGGAGCTTGCAGTGAGCCAAGATCACCCCACTGCACTCCAGCGTGGGCGACAGAGAAAGACTCTATCTCAAAAAAAAAAAAAAAAAAAAAAAAAAGTGTGTTCCTTGGTGTGTCTGTGAGGGTGTTGCCAAAGGAGATTAACATTTGAGTCAGTGGACTGGGAGAGGCAGACCCACCCTCCACCCAGGTGGACACCATCTAATCAGCTGCCAGTGTGGCTAGAATAAAGCAGGCAGAAGAACGTGGAAGGATTAAACTTGCTGAGTCTTCTGGCTTTCGTCTTTCTTCTGTGCTAGATGCTTCCTGCCCCTGAACAACAAACTCTAAGTTCTTCAGCTTTTGGACTATTGGACTTACACCAGTGGTTTGCCAGGGCCTCTGAGGTTTTTGGCCAACACTGAAGACTGCACTGTTGGCTTCCCTACTTTTGAGGTTTTGGGACTCGAACTGATCCACCACTGGCTTCCTTGCTCCTCAACTTGCAGAGGACCTATCGTGGGACCTCACCTTGTGATCGTATCAGTCAATTCTCCTTAATAAACTCCCTTTCAGATATACATATAACCTATTAGTTCTGTCCTTCTGGAGAACCCTGACTGATACACCACTCAATAGACAAGCAGAACATAGCAAACAGAACAAAGTCTCAAAAACATAATCATCGTATCCTTGGTAAAATAAAAAATTAATTCAAAATGGCCAGAAAAAAGTGAGAAATTGGATCTGCTAAATCTATGATACTGCTAGAGAATCCATTATTAAATAATACATAGTTTATATATTATTCTTCCTAACTGAAATTTGTTCCTCTCTTTGATTTCTTTCTTTATTTTTCCCATTAAAATTTACATTTCTAGGTTTTGTTTTACATTTTTAGTATTTTCATTTATTTAATTTGATTTTTTTCTATATAGAATCATAAACTTTTCATGTGAAATATGCTATATGAATCCTGTAGGTATACATAAATACTAGCTTTTCAAGGTAATTTGTTAGAGTGTATTTCACACACTGGGAAATATCCAGACTTGTACATTTAATGGCAGCATTAAATGCTTCTGTATGCCACTTAATGAAACTACATTTCAATATGAATGTAAAATGAAGGGTAGAGACCCCACAACATCCTCTGCTGCAAGTCATGTACAATATCCAAAAATTAATTCCATGAATAATTATTAAAAGTTTACTTTGATTTCCATTTCTCTAATAAGCAGTAATGATGAGCTTTTTTTCATATGTTTATTGGCCGCTGTTGCTTAGGTTTTCTTCTATGGTTTTTATGATTTGGAGTTTTACATTTAAGTCTTTACTCCATCTTGAGTTAATTTTTGTATAAGGTGTGAGGAAGGGGTCCAGTCTTAGTTTTCTGCATATGGCTAGCCAATTTTCCCAGCGCCATTTATTAAATAGGGAATCATTTCCCCATTGTTTATTCTTGTCAGGCTTGTTGAAGATCAGATGGTTGTAGATGTGTGGTGATATTTCTGAGGTCTCTGTTCTGTTCCATTTATCTGCATGTCTGTTTTGGTACCAGTACCATGCTGTTTTGGTTACTGTAGCATTTTTTTAACAGTGAATTCCAGAAAAGGAGTTAGGTTTATTATTGTAGGTTAGTAGTCTTAATTGGATACCTTCTGTATTTTTTGATAAGTTCTTATTTTAAGTGACGATGTAACAGGATCTGGGATGTAATGTGTGATCCTTGTCAAAATAGAAAGCATGTATCATAGATTTCTAAATAGTCATGCAGAGCAGCTAAGATATGCAAGAAACTTGCCCAGCAACAACTATGTAATTTTTGCTAACCATATGGTATTCTTTCTCCAATTGCCCTTCATATTTTGTATTCCAAATGATTAGCTAATAGTTTATAATTGTTTATGTTAAGTATTCATTTCTTGGTCTAAAAATCTTAGTAACTTAGAATTTGATAATGTTACCCGGGGGAGAACAAAAAAGAAATATATATTAATTTTCTCTTTGCTTTATGTCTGTTTTAAATAATTTTTGAATGCAAAATCTGCCCTTGATGATTAGTTGCTTTGTGTTAAGAGTGCTTTAATGGTCTTTTATTAAACTTTATTAAAAAATGGTCTTTTGGACTCTTTAATAAATTTTTTTTCTGATTTCCTAATGAGGTCTTCCCATGTAGCCAATCATTTTCCAAAAGGCCTGATTTAGTAGTCACCCACTTCTCTAAATAATTATTCAATTTAGCCAGGTGCAGTGGCTCACGCCTGTAATCCCAGCACTTTGGGAGGCCGAGGCATGTGGATCACCTGAGGTCAGCAGTTCGAGACCAGGCTGGCCAACATAGCAAAATCCTGTCTCTACTAAAATACAAAAATTAGCCGGGTGTGGTAGTGCTTGCCTGTAGTCTCAGCTTCTGAGGAGGCTGAGGCAGAAGAACCATTTGAAGCTGGGAGGCAGAGCTTGCAGTAGTGAGCCAAGATCGTACCACTGCACTCCAGACTGGGTGACAGAGCAAGACTCTGTCTGAAATAAAAAAATTAAAAAAAAATCATTTTACATGTGTGTGTTTTATATGAGCTTTGTAGAAAAAAAATTAAATAACATTTATTTCTGACAGCCTTTTATACTCAATGATTTAAAAATAAAAGAAAAAATTATGCATTTAGTTTACATTAGTTTATAGCAAGCCATGTAGTATTACATTGTTAATATTTCACTTCTCCAGTCCCTTTACATAAGAGACATGCTGAAATAGCTGGGTCATGACTTTAAATAATAAAGAAGATTTCGCTATTGGATGGTGCCAATTTCGGTAAGACAAATTGGTGAAACTGGAGGATTTACTTGTGGTCAGCTTTTGTTTTTTATTTATACTGATTCTGTATTCTCATTTCTGATGTTTGGTTCCTATTAAAGGTCACTAATAATTTTATCTTTTGATCCTTTGTGGAAATAATTGAAGAACAACCAAATAAGAACAGACAAAAGCTATTTTTGAAAGTTTGTCATAGCAAGAGAGTCATTACCCTCATCTGCACTTTGGCAGAGACCCAAAGATAGACAAAATAGTGGAAAAGCTTTATAGTGGAAAAACGGAAAGCTTCAAGCGTGCCCTGATTGGAGGCTGTTAGCGTGGGGGAGCTGTAGGCAGTCTAACTAGAAGCAGGGCATCCCATGTGATTGATTAGGAGTGTATATTTGTCTTCCTCTGTCCTGTCTGATATTTGAAGTAGAGACAAAAATTTGGGAAGCTGTCAGTTATTAATCAATTCCTAGAAATTGTAGGCTTATTGTTACAGGGGTTATTGTTTCTTTTCCTAAAATATTTGCTAGAGATAGTTGTTTTACTTCCTGAAAGTTTAACTAGTGGATATTAAATAGTTCAGTTTAGTAGACAATAGTTTGCCTTTCCGGGCTGGTTATTCTAGATGACAAGTTGATTTCTTGGGCTGCAGATTTGTGAGTCAAATTTCTATGTTTTATATATGGCCATTGTCCATTTGTTTATCTAGTCTCAGTTTTCATAGGTAAACTTTAGACATTATTGCCTAAAAGTTTATATTAATTCTGGGTTGATGAGCAAAGTAGTGGTTATAGATAAGTACACCTTTTTTAATCTGCTTATTATTATTATTATACTTTAAGTTCTGGGATACATGTGCAGAACGTGCAGGTTTGTTACATAGGTATACACGTGCCATGGTGGTTTGCTGCACCCATCAACCCGTCATCTACATTAGGTATTTCTCCTAATGCTATTCCTCCCATAACTCCCCACCCCCTGACAGGCCCTAGTGTGTGATGTTCCCCTCCCTGTGTCCATGTGTTCTCATTGTTCAGCTCACACCTATGAGTACACCAAGGGTTAATTAAGAAAATAGCATTGATCTAAAATGCATTTGCTATCTTTTTGTGTTTGTCATATATTATAGAAATATTTGTTATCACTTGAATACCTACTGTCAATTTCCTGTTTTTCAAGACAAGACTTTTAAAAAACAGTCTAACTCATTTGGATTGGATTTGCAAGAAAAAAAATGGCCTTTTTACTTTGGGAAATTTCTAGTCACTTCAGCTGATTGTCTGTAAAGGGAAGGTAGCATTCATTGATGAATAACCATGTTTATCTTAGATTTTGGTCTTTTATTCCCGAGGTTGATGTTTAAACTTCTTCAAATTCTGAGCAGAATGAAATGCATTCATAAAAATATTTTTGCCATTTGTTGAATTTCTTTTATATACTAGAAAATTTCCTACCTTTATATATATTTTTTTCAATGGCATCTCTAATTAGCAGTATAGATATACCTAAGAAAATGAGACTCAGGGAGTCCCTACATTCTGGCAGCTAGGGAGAGAGAATTCAAAGTCCTAACTTCATTATGCTTTACAGTTCCTCAATGATGTAGTTTTATTTTGTCTACAAATTATATGTCTCTTAAAGTGAAACTATAAATTACATACAACATCGAATGTGAGAGGAACAGAAATTACACTGATCTGGAATAAAGTCTGATCCTTTCTTAAGTCCCTGAACCGCTAATGCCACAACTACTCGCTAATGTAGAATCATTTGGGAGAATAACTTGGACTTAAAATAATGTTAGAAAAATATCATTAAAGAAACAACATAGGAAGTTAAAATAGAAAAGCATGCTTAATTTTTGCAACCCGTTATCATAGTTTAATAAAATTTAAGCACTTTAAAAAAATAAGTAACAGAGAAAAATTAGAAACAGCCTAAATATACATATTAGGGGAGTAATTCAATAAGGATTATCCATCCATACATTGGATCATCAGGTGTTAATTAAACATTATGTTTTAATTTGTGATATTTAGCAGGGATTTATTAAATAAGACCTGTGAGTGTTTTTGATAAACAAGATAAATAATTTTTAACTCTACCTGCATATTTAAATATTGATTGTTTTATGGTAGCAATATGTAGAATATTGTAGCAATATATTTACCTGATTTTCAGTTGCAAATATAAATAATTTCCTTTTTTTTCACTCAATACTCAAGATAAAATGAATGTTCCTCCTTTCAGCTTTGTCATGATTGAGCATTTGTAATTGTTTAGAACACAACGCCTGAATTGAACCGTTGTGTTCTGGCAGTAGGCAATGTCAGTAGCCCAAGTAAAAAATAGTGTCAGTTGGCATTTTTGTCTTTTTCATCACTCTTGTATGGCAGATGAGTGTTCAACAAGAAGCTCAGCCTACTAGCCTGACAAATGACATATTCATTTCTATCTAGAAATGTTTTGCCATCATGCTTTTATATAAAATACATATAATAGCATCATCATTTAAAATGTCTTTAAGTTTTGCATGATCTATTTGCATTTGCTTTGTTTTCACTTTGAATTCAAAATACATACGGTTATTTTTCTTAGATACTCTCATATAGCACATTATACATAATTAAAATTTTCACAGAATCATTCAGATTGTATGAAAAGGTGCATTTTAACATTTAACTTTTGTCACTGAATCCTATCTATAAAGAATATTATAATTCCATTTATACTTTGCATATTCCACTGTTATATTTTACCATTAAAAATTAAAGTTTATAAGACAACCTTCTAAACAATAACATAAAATGAAATAATTTTAAACTTCTCGTTTAATATTATATAAATAATCTACAGCAATGATTTCACAATTTGACCAATAGATTCTCCAGAGACTCCTCAAATCCTGCAGACTAGATTTAAGTTGGTCATAATTACACCATATCGACAATAGGTTGGTATTTATTTGGTTTTTGCTTTCTTCTAAAATGGGTTTAGTACTTCAAATTATAATCTACCATTAAAGAAAAAAATGACCATGGTAATAATGTTACCACACACAATAAGGGAAAAGTTTCCAGGTTTCTGAGAATGCTTTGTGTTTTTCTTTATTTTTGAGAGAAATAGAAGCCCATTTAGGCCCTCTTGTCACCTTGTTCTCTACATTTCAGATGTTTGGGAGACATTCAGTTTCACATACTGTCTTCAGAAAATGTGTTTCAGAAAAAAATTATAACTAAAATATGTCACTTAACACATCATCTTGTAATATATTTACTTACGACTTATCTCCTGTTAGAACAAGTGTCTCAAAGACAATATCTATGTCCTGCACATCTTTTATTTTCTCTGGCTCAGAGCCTATAATAATTAGATAAGTTCTTTTTACTGAATATTTAGATATATCTAAGTATCTGATCTTTTGATCTCATTGTATTATGGGAGAACTTTCCAACACTACAGTCACTTGATCTTTTTCCTACTTTAAGACCTGCTTTTCCTCCATACTCTTATAGGAACTCTTTGCCTATTTTAATTCTAAATTCTGGTGTTCCTCCAGGGTTCTGTCCTCCAAGCTGTCTGTATATGATGATTCCCTTAACTACATTCCCAGCCCCAGCATACCCAGAATACTCTGTTCAAAGTAACACACACACACACACACACACACACACAAACACACACACATACATATGCGTGCACGCATGCATGCACACACAAGCGCATGCACACACAAGCACATGCACACGTGCACACACAATCACACATATATACTCCAATTGGGTTCTTATAGGCACCTTATTTATTTAATTATTTATTTAATCAAGAAGAGCTGTTAAGCGCCTACCTCAAGATAGCATGAAAATCATCACTCAAAATTAACAAGAATAAGCCAAAACAAAGTTTTTTATTACTCCTACTCCTACCCACAACAATTTTTTTCTTTTTAAAAGTCTTCCCTATTTACATAAATTATTATAGCATTCATACCTTGAACACATTTTTAAATTACTTTTTTTTACCGTGGTTATATACATACAACATAATATTTACCATTTTAACAGTTTCAAGTGCTCAGTTCAGTGGTATCAAAGACATCCGTAATGTTGTGCAACCATCACCACTATCCGTCTCTGTAACTTTTCATCTTGTAAAACTAAAACTCTGTCTTCATTAAGCAATAACTTCTCATGCCCCTCTCCTGATCTACCCTTGCCTTTAGAACCATCATTCTAATTTCCGTCTCTATGATTTTGACTACGCTATTTCACACAAGTGGAATTATATAGTATTTGTCTTCTTGTGACTGGCTTATACTACTTAGCATAATGATCTCAATGTTTATCTTTGTTGTTGAATATGTTAGAATTACCTTCCTTTTTAAGATTGAATACTATTTCATTGTATTTATAGTTCACACTTTGTTATGCAATCATCTGTCAACAGACACAAGCTGCTTCCACATTTTAGCTATTGTAAGTAATACTGCTGTGAACATTGGTTGTACAAATAACTCCTCAAGACCTTGCTTTCTTTTGGGTATATGCACAGAAGTGAAACTACTGGATCATAGACCACACTATTTCTGATATATGCTCAGGCCTGAATTATTCTCTGTTTCTTTGGTAGTTTCATACTGTCTGGGACTATAATGCTTTTGTAATCTATGATCTCTCCAGTTGTAGTCTCCAAACTAATATCTCTACCTCCACTCTTGTTTTCCAGGTCTCTTTACATAGAGCAATCATAGTAAGATTTTTAAAGCATAAAATAGTAAATTAATTCCATCCTGTCAAAAAAGACAGATGGCAATTAAAACAATCCCAAATTTCTCATAATCTTCTACAATGCAGGTATGAAAATATTTGGCTTCTTAATTTTACATGACCAAATATGTGTATATATATTCCTTGCCCAACATACAATTTCCTGTATCTCCTAAAAATACAAACAATACAAATGTCTTCCAGGACATTTGCAACTTTTAAAAAAATTTATGGTATTTATTTGTTTATTTGTTTTCATATTGGAAAGTCTCTCAAATGTTCATATGCCTGACATTTCTCTTCATTTAAATGCCATCTCAAGTGTCCCTTTTTCATTATGGATTTCTCTCATGATCCTAGGCAGGGGACTCGTCTAGTCACTTTCATATTATGCCTAATCATATTACATTTTCTTTTTGTTCTTATCACTATATGAAGTTATCCAATTTGTTTGTTTGTTTATAGTAGATTTGAGATAGAAGGTTTGTTTATGGCAAATTTAAGTCATGAAATATCCACCACCTTCTTGTGTCTCCTGTATCACAAAGCCAAGCAGGACAGTACAGTGTCTTTACCTGTTAACTACGACCCCTGGCCTCATGCTCGTGGACTAGTGATTTTATAGTGACTTCAAGATTCAGACATAAAGCACCAAGATGATGTAAACTTGGTATCCTGGGGTGATAGTGGACCCCACACCATAGCATTACAACAGGTTTTTGTTAACCAAAGGCCTTTCGGATTTCCATATGACTGTGAATGTCGGTGTGAATAAATGCCAATAGGCATGAGATTAGATAAATGGAAGAACATAGCCCAAAATGGAAGGAGACAGAGGCAGCATCCCAAATTGACTGAGTTACCGTAAGTGACTTGGGGAGGAAAAAATATCTGGAAATGACTGAGATATATTTGAATTGATTATGTAATAGTATCAACTATAGAAACAAACTTGAATTTCCAGAACTAAGTCTAAATTCATTATAAACAAATAAACTTCCAGTTTGATAGCACAGCAAAATAATTAAAATACATGGTCACTAACTAAGAAGACATGTACCTTTGAAAGCAGCGGAGGCTATTGGTCCTTGATCCAGGTGATACTGAAGCACATGGGTCACTGTTGGGAGTTTCTAATAGAATAGAACTGAGTACAAATATTTTTACAAGCACAAAATATGTAAACAATTGACTAAGGTTTTTCATCTTATTAGAATCTTTCTTGATCATATGAGATAGTCACAAATCATGACCAACCAGGCTACACTAAGAAAAAATTGCTTCTGTTATATTAAATTATAAGTGAAAAACTCTTCCAAACAAATACTCTGATATTTGTATTGAATATTTCCTTGGTTCTTTAACATTTAATTCAAATGGAAGGTTAATTTCCAATATGCAATTGGCAAAAGAAAAATATGCAGGAACCGTATCAAATTATATGTGCAACTATGAGCAGAGACAGAATACATATGTAACAAAGGTTTAAATAAGTTTAGGCTTTAGCAGGTATAATCACTGAAGAAAAAGAAAACTAAAAATATTTTGAGGGAAAGAGAGTTTATGTTAGCTTACAGTGTTCTCTCTTTTCTTCCTTTCTTTCCTATAGCATTTTAGACAAATGGAAGGCTTAGAATGAAGGTTGAGCAAGTTGATGTTTGTGTTAGCTGAAGAAGAGTACAAAGCAGAGCGAGAGGAGGAGGTAACCAGGGGGTATCTCAATATGAACCTTGCCATTAACTTAAATGAATAGTCCAGAACCTTTATCACACTCATAATTCACTTTCATATGGGATATATTTAGTTGTCTCTCCTGGAGAAATGATATTGCACCATACAAGATTAATATAGCTTGGGCCCTGGTTGCCATTATGTTGCCACAGGTTTATGGTTTTTCTACAGTATTTTGATTTATGATACCCTTCCTTTTAATAGAGGTTCATTATTTGTACATTAAGGTTGTAACTTACTCCATCATAGGGGGACTTCTATTAATCAGGGATCCTATACAGTTCAGGTTGACATTACTGTCCTTTTTGACAGTATTGCTCAAGCTGAGTCATTTGTTAAATGTGCAGGCCCTTTGTGGCTTAAGATTCACTTCAGCAGCTGGGGAAACATTTTCATTCTGATGCAAAATGACTCTTATGTGTCATTTCATATGTCATTTAATCTAGGTGATAGACGCTTCAATTTAACTAACTCGGCATTATCTATTTATTTTGATTTTATGAGCTCTCCTTTAAATAATTCAAAAATACAAAGCTACGTTCTATCCCAGGCTTAGCATGTCACTTGTTAAGGAAGTAAATAGGCATAAACAGAATAATACTATTCTTTTGCCTTTAGCTCATAGTACTGAAAATCTCTTTTCTACAGATGTTATTTTATCAGAGAGAGAGAGAGAGAGAGAGAAAGAGAGGTGTGTTTAAGGTTAGATTCAATATTTATGAGCTTTTTAAAGTTCTGAAATTCCACACACTTTTAATTCATTGTAGGTTTGTAGATATTACATTTCTATGTAACTTTATATATTTTGTTTCAGAACTCCATATTTCAAAGAGAAAAGAACAATTCTGATGAGATTTATTTGCTAAGGAATATTAATAGTGAATTTTTGATGAAATAATACCACTGTGCAAACTCTACTTAGTGATTTGAGATTTAGGGAGACTTTATTTGAAGTTTGAATTTACATAGTAAGTTCAGGGAATATAATGCTTCATGTCAATATATGAAGGGTAAAATGATAACTAATAAGATGTCTTGGTTCAAGATATATATTAGCAATACATATTTACCATGCAAAATATTTAAGTCCTCATGTTAGAATAGGTATATAGAATTTTCCAGAGGCTGGACAGGCAAATACAGATTAAAATTATTTAATATTTAACATATTAAGGGTAACCACAACCATAAGGAATTGAAAAGTTGACTTTTGGAGTCTTTTTAATTTTGTATTGTTTCCTAATTACTGCTTAAAGTCTGAGCATAGCTGCCATTCAAAAGTCTTGTTTTTACTATTTTATTTTACATTTGAAAAATAGAATATATTTTTACTTATAAGTGGGAGCTAAAAAATGTGTACACATGAACATAGAGTATGAAATATAGACCCTGGAGACTTAGAAGGTGGGAGGTGGAGGAGAGGGGCAGATGATGATTTAATGGGTACAGTGTACCTTATTCAGATGATGGGCACACTAAAGTTCTAGAGCCTGTTGACTACATTAGAATTATGCAGTAAAAGGAGGAGACACAAACATTTGGAAAGAAATATTGCCAATTTTGGTTACCTAGGTTAAAGTCAATAAATAGAGCTGATAATTAAATATTACTAAGTACTTGAAAATATCTATTACCTAAGAGGAGATGTAGCAGAAACAAATATCAAAGGATTTATATGACCTAGATTTTGAAATTATTATGATCAGATTACAGAAAAATGAGATGTTAAAAATGGGCAATAAGAAAGATTATAAAAATTATGTGTGGACTTTTAACAGTTAAATACACAGCATATTAGAAGTAGTTTAAGAGAGAATCAGTAAGATGTAAGCTGAAGTATACAGAAACTATACTTATGGCAAAAAGGAGATATTATAAAGAGGAATATAAAATATTAATAGGTTTAGAGAACGAAATAAAATTGTCTGAAAACACCTTTAATTAGAGTCTCACAGGAAAAGAAGAGATGGAGTAAAGAATAGGCAAATTCTCAAAGAAAGTGCTTGCTAATTTTCTGGAACTAGTGAAAAACATAATTCTACATATTGCGAAATCACAATATATATAAAGAGAAATGAATAAGAATAAATATA
Source organism: Gorilla gorilla gorilla (assembly GCF_029281585.2). Lineage (NCBI taxonomy): Eukaryota > Metazoa > Chordata > Mammalia > Primates > Hominidae > Gorilla > Gorilla gorilla. The sequence goes on from NC_073246.2 coordinate 22,296,116, forward strand.
CATTCACTCCATTAATTGTATATTATAGTGTAGCAAAGATTAAAAAGACATTAAAAACAACTAGGGAGCTATTCCGTGCTCTAGGATGCTTGGGGATATAGATCAAATCAAGAGACATTTTCCAAATATACACAGTAGCATCACCAGTAGTGATCCAAAAGAACATTTTGCTATGTATATGAACTTTACAAATATAAGATTCACTTCAGCAACAAAAGAATAATTTCATCTTTATGCAAAATGACTTATGTATATTTTAATATGTCAATTTGCATGGTTAACTTATCATAAGTGACTCATCAAGTAATTTGAAAAATCAGGATAGAGAGTACTTTTGTATTTGTGTTGTATTTAAAGCAAAATCCTACATAATTTAGTTTAATGGGTGATTGAATTAGGCTGAAACTCCAAAGTGAGGCATATAAAGGGAAAAAAGACTAAGAAAAGTCAAAGGAGTCTGTACATAGGAAAATATAAAGCAGGTTTAATATATTTGTAATATAAGATCTAGAAGAAAGCATAAGGCAAAAAAATAACTTTTTATTTCCCCTTGAAATTTTATAAAAAGTATACATTTGTTTATTTTAAAAAATTGTTTTCTTTTTTTGAGACAGAGTCTCACTCTTTCACACAGGTGAGAGTGCGGTGGCACAAACACAGCTCAGTGCAGCTGCAACCTCCTGGGCTCAAGCAATCTTCCTGCCTCAGCCTTCCAAGTAGATGGAGCCACAGGTGTACACCACACTCAGCTAAGTTTTAAATTTTTTGTAGACAAAAGGTCTTACCATGTTGCCCAGGCTGCTCTTGAACTCCTAAGCTCAAGCGAACCTCCTACCTCAGCCTCCCATAGTGCTAGAATTACAGGTGTCATCCACTGCACCTGGTCAAAACTAGAAATTTAGAGATACCTAAAGCTCAATTAAGCCTCCAAAAAAAACAAATGTCAGGCGTTTCTCCAATGTTTCCTTCTAGTAGTTTTCTCCAAGTTTTACATTTAAGTCTTCAGTTTTGAATTGATTTTTGGGTATGGTGAATGAATGATGGAGTCTAGTTTCATTCTTCTGCGTATGTGTATAGCAGACACACCTATCAGCAACAACTTAAGAATACCCTGAGAAAGGCCCTATGACCTAAGAAGAGCTCTGAGTTAAGGATCCCAGGAATAGCCAACCTGGGGATAATAGTTATTTATGAAGGACATCCAAAGCCCTGGCCCATTCCTTGGAATGCAGGCTGTACAGGGGATTGGGGCCCTTTGTTTTGAGTTCAATGGATTGCTAGGAGGAGGGTACTAAATAAAATTTGCTAAATAAACTGCATACATTTTACAAAAAGTAGTGGTTCTCCTGTCAAGCCCACCAGCACTGGACTGCTCCAAAATGTAAATTTTCAGTAAAACCTATGTCTCATTCACTTGCTCTAGGTCTCTTCTTCAAACTCTCAGACTCAGTGCCATCCCTATTGGAGTCAATAGAGGTCCAGCACAACAATAACGATATCCAGGTTTCCCAGCACCATTTATTGAAGAGACTATCCATTCCCCAAGATGTTCTTGGTATGTTTGCTGAAAACAAATTGGGTATAAATGTGTGAATTTATTTCTAGGTTCTCTATTTTCTTCCGTTAATCTACATGCCTTTTTTAATGAGAGTACCATGCGGTTTTCATTACTATTGCTTTGTAGTATATTTTGAAGTTAGATAGTGTGATGTCTCCAGCTTTGTAATTTTTGCTCAGGATTGCTTTGGCTATTCGAGGTCTTTTGTAGCTCCATATAAATATTAGGATTTCTTTTTCTATTTCTGTGAAGAATGTCAATTTTTTGATAGAGTTTCCATTAAATCTGTAGATCACTTTGGGTAGTATGGACATTTTAACAATATTAATTCTTCCAATCAGTGAAAATGGACATCTTTCTCTTTTTTTGTGTGTTTTCTTAAATTTCTTTCATCAGTATTTTACAGTTTTTCTTGTAGACATCTTTCGCTTCTTTGGTTAAATTGATTAGTAAGCATTTTATTTTTTGTACCTATTGAAATGGGATTGCTTTCTTGATTTCTTTATCAGATTGGTTGCTGTTGACATACTAGTGATTTTTGCATGTTAATTTGGAATCCTGCAACTGTACTGAATTTGCTTATCATTTCTAACACTTTTTTGGTGAACTCTTTAGGATTTTCTGAATAGAATCTCATGTATTCTGCAAACAAGGGCAATTTGACTTCTTGTTTAATCTGGATGTTCTTTTTTTTTCTTTTGTCTAATTGCTCTGGCTATGATTTCCAATAACATATTGACTAAAAGTTGGTGAAGTGAACATCTTTGTCTTGTTCCAAATATTAGAGAAGAGGCTTTCATTTTTTTTTCCCGTTTTGTAGGATATCAGCTATGGGTTTGTCATAGATGGCCTGTATTGCTTTGAGGTATATTTCTTCTGTACCAGTTTGTTGAGAAGTTTTATGATAAAAAATGTTAAATTTTATCAAATGCTTTTAAAATATCTATTGGAATAATTGTATATTTTCTGTTTGGGCAAACTTTTTTTGAGTAAGACCTCAAAAGCATAGGCAAAAGAGCAAAATTTGACAAATGCTATTATATCAACCTAAAAAGCTTCTGTACAGCAAAGGAAACAATAGAGTGCAGCAACTACCTACAGAGAGGGAGAAAATATTCTTAAGTTATTCATCTCTCAAGGGATTAATAAACAGAATATACAACAGTCAAACAACTCAATAGCAATACTAATAAAAACAATCAAGTTTAAAATAAGCAAAATACTAGAATAGACATTTCTCAAAAGAAGACATACAAATGGCCAACAGGTATATGAAAATATGTTGAACATGAGTAATCATCAGGCAAATGCATATCACAACCTCAAGGAGATATTATCTCACCCCAGTTAAAAATGAATATTGTCAAATACACAGAAAATAACAGATGCTAATAGGGATGGGGGAAAAAGAGGGAGAAAGGAATACTCATGGACTGTTGTTGGGAATGCAAATTAGTACAGCAACTACGAAAAACAGTAACAAGATTCTTCAAAAAACTAAAAATAGAATCGCCATACGATCCAGCAATTTCACTGCTGGATATATATTCAAAACAAAAGAAATTAGTATATTGAAGAGATATCTGCATTCTCACGTTGACTGCAGCATTATTCACAATAATCAAGATATGGAATCAAATTTAATGTCCTTCAATGGATGAGTGGATAAAGAAAATATGGTATGTGTACACACTGGGATATTATTCAACCATAAAAAGTGAAATTCTGTGATTTACAGCAACATGTGTAGAATCGGAGGTCATGTTAAGTGAAATAAGCCAGGCTCAGAAAGACAAACACGACATGCTTTTACTTACATTTAAAGCTAAAAAGTGGATCTCACAAAATTACTGAGTGAAATGGTGGTTACCAGAGACTGGGAAGAGAGTGTAGAGGGAGAAATGAGAAGAGGTTGGTTAACGAGTATAAAAATACAAGTAGATGGAATATGTTCTAGTGTTTGATAGTACAATAGGGTGACCATAGTTAACAAGAATGTACAGTATTTCAAAATAGCTAGAGGAGAAGATTAGCAATGTTCCAAACACAAAGAAATCATTTGAGGTGATGGATATTCAGCTTACCATAATATGATCATTACATATCATTTGTGTACATAAAAATATTACCTATACCCCGTTGTGTTAGTATGTTTTGCATTGCTATAAAGGAATACCTGAGGCTGGATAGTTTATACAGAAAGAGGTCATTTGGCTTATGGCTCTGCAGGTTGTACAAGAAGCATGGTGCCGGCATCTGCTCAGCTTCTGGTGAGGCCTCAGGAAGCTTTTATTCACGGAGAAAGGCAAGGAGGAGTCAGTGTGTCACATGGTGACAGAGAGCAAGAGAGAGAGAAAGAGGGGCCAGACTTTTTAACAATCAGATCTCATGCTAACTAATAGAGCAAGAGATCATTATTACTACAGGGACAGCACAAAGCCATTAATGAGGAATCTAACCTCATCACCCAAACACCTCCCCATCTCCAATGTTGGGAATCAATTTTCAACATGAGATTTGGAGGACAAATATCCAAACTATGTCACCCATAAATAGGTATTAGTATTAATAAAAAGTAAAGTAAATAACTATAATTTGTTTTAAAAAATAGAAGAAAATAAACCTAATGCCAGGAATTTTACAATCATCTTTCTGAAAGACATGTGATAAACACAATTTTTTCAAAGATGCTTCAGAAAATAATAGAACACTGCATATAGGGGAATGAATATAATAATGACAAGAGATTTATTAGAAATAGTACATGCAAAAAAATTGGAGAATATTTTTTAAATGCTGGAAAAAGAACTATCAAACTAGAATTCTATATCATGTATGTGTTTATATGTGTGTGTGTAAAAATATATGTATACAACACAGGTAAACAAGTGAGGAAAAGACAGTTTTAGAGAAAAGAAAAGCTAAGAGAATTTACTACCAGCATACCTACAGTACAAGAAAAAGTAAAGGAAATTCTACAGGCAGAAATTAAATGATTAGGTGGAAACTTGAAACCTTATAATGGAATGAATACTGCACTAAATTTTATATATATATATATATATATATACACACACACATACATACATACATATAATTTGTATTTTTTTATTTTTAAAATAATTTTTTTCTGTCAGCATAGTAATACCATTTCATGTATTTATAATACATGATAACAATAACAAACAGGAAAAAAATGAGAGGAAAGAATATGAAAGGATGTTGTGGAAAAGTGTTTTCATTGAGTGAGTGCTATTTTGTTTCTTGGGAATAGATTTTAAATATTAAAAATACATATTGGAAAACCAAGCACTATAGCTAATAAGAGAGTAATTATAAAACAGTACATTTTAAAAAGCTAACTTATTCCAAAATGAATTAGGAATGGCAGGGGAAATGAACAATTAATACTAGCACAAATAGAAAATAAATAGCAAGATGCTATATTAAAATCAATACTATCAATAATTACGTTAAATGTAAGTGGGCTAAATACTTCAATTTAAAGGTCAATATTATCAGAATGGGTAAAAGAAACTAGATCCAAATACATGCTATTTGCAAGGAAAAGACCATTTAAAGGCACAGTTAATATTATAGTGAAAGATTCAAAAAGATGGGTGATAGGAACACTAATTTTTTAAAAACCGGTATAGTTATATTATTATCAAAATAGGCTACCAATAAAATAATAATGTCCAGATAAAGGGAAATATTTTATTATTATAAAATGGCTACTTGATTATGAAATTATGTTTTTCAATTGTCTACATAATAATAGACTTTTGAAATATGCAAGTTAAAATTTCATAGAAATTGAAGGAGAAATCACGATAGAGACTTTGGAACACTAAATTTAACAAAAACAGCGTGGTTACGAGTCAACTGGCACTCACATACATTGCTGGTGGGAAAGTAAAATGTTACAGCCACTTTGGAAAGTAAGATGTTTGTCTCCTGTAAATGTAATTAAACAACATTTTACCAAGCTATTTCACTTCTATAGGTATCTATCCAAGAGAAATGACAATCTTTGTCCACACAAATATTTTATGTCAAATATTTATAGCAATATTATTCATGATATCCCCAAATCAGTAATAATAAAGTAATTATTAACTGAAAAATTGATAAACAATTTGTGGATACGCAATGAGATACTGCTAAACAAGTAAAAAGAGGGAGAAGGAGGGAGAGGGACAAGGAGGGAGAGGGACATGGGTTGGAAAACTAACTATTGGATGCCATGCTTACTACCTGGTAACTGGATCAGTCGTATCCCAAACTTCAGCATGACACAGTATACCCATGTAAGAAATCTGCACATGTATCCCCTGAATCTAAAATAGAGGTTGAAATTATCTTAAAAAAATAAAAATAAGCAAATTACTTATATATGCATCAACATAGATGAATGCAGAAACTTTATACTAAGTAAAATAAGACATGTACAAAACAGATAAGCACAAACAAAAACTGTTTATATGTATGATGATTCCATTTGTAAGACATTTTGCAGAAGACAAAACTAAAAATAAGAGTGACTTAGCGGTTGCAACTGGTTAAAGGTGGAGGCAAGGTTGGACTGGTTGCAAAGAGCATAAGAAAATGTATTTTACTGACGGAAATTTGTTATATTTACATGGGGCGATGGTTATATGATTGCATACATTTACCAGAATATATTGACATCTCTGCCTTTAAAAAGTCCATTGACGTCTGTGTAAATTATACCCCCAAAAATCTGGCCCCCAAAAATTAAACATTTTTGTAAGACTAATATTCTTTTTACTACTTCTTTTTCTGGGCTGTAATTTTGTGGGTTTTTCTTTCATTTTTTAATTTTTAATTATTATGGGTACCTAATAGTTGTATATATTTGTGGGGTATATGTGACATTTTGAAACAAGCATACAATGGGTAATGATCAAATCAGGGTAATTGGAGTAACCATCACCTCAAGCATTTAACATTTATTTTTGTTGGGACAATTCCAAATCTCCTCTAGCTCTTTTGAAATATACCATAATTCTTGTTAACTATAGTTGCCCAATTTTGCTACCAAACACTAAATCACGTTTATTCTATCTAACTGTATTTTTGTACTTGTTGGTTTTGGCATGTACTTATAGTAGTCCTTGCTTTAGGCCCCTCTGATAAGCTAACTATGAGAAAAATTAGAGGATAATCCTTTGTCTTTATAGATATCATTATGTCATTCATATAATAGCAAACATCATGCATTTAATATCTTTAAATATGATTCTTGCTTAAGAGTTATAGTCTTTTCAACATTTGATTAATATGATGCAATTTGCGGTTTGTATTAATATTATATTAAATGTAGAGTGCTAAAACATTAAAGTAAAATAGGATTTCTAATATTTGCTACACATACGTTAACAGCTTCTCAAACTAACCAAAACATAATCCTTGCTATTTAGTTGTACTGAAACAAAGCAGTTATCCAGTTCAACTTTTATGTTTTATAGATGGAAAATTTCACACAGGGATATCAGACTTTTTTTTTTTTGAGACAGAGTCTTGCTCCATTGCCCAGGCTGGAGTGCAGTGGTGCGATCTTGGCGCACTGCAACATCTGCCTCCCGGGTTCAAGCAATTCTCCTGCCTCAGCCTCCTGAGTAGCTGGGACTACAGGCATGCGCCACCATGCCTAGCTAATGTTTTTGTATTTTTAATAGAGATGGGGTTTCACCATGTTGGCCAGGATGGTCTCGATCTCTTGACCTTGTGATCCACCTGCCTTGGCCTCCCAAAGTGCTGGGATTACAGGCGTGAGCCACCACGCCTGGCTCAGACTATTTTTATAACACTCGGAATAGTCTTTGGAAACTAAATGATATATATCAAAACTCAGTTCATATATTGACATGCTGTGGGCTTGATCCCTAAACATCAGTTCATATAATGTTTCTTTGCGTTAGTTTATTCATAAGTTCCAGGTGCTTTTACTACATTTCTCTTCAAAATTTACCATTGATAGACATATAAAGACTAAATCCCTTAATTTACAACACTGAACAACATACAATTAGACCTCAATTCTCATTCCAAGTCTGTAAATTTCTCCAATCTCTAACAACTCTCCTATTCATAATAAACAGACATTTCTTATGATTTCCTTGAATTATTTTATTAGTGCCATTTTCTTTACATTTTTCTACCAATTGTTTTTCAAATTTCAAACATACTTTAAGGAACACTGAAGTCTTAGATTCTTTGGAAAGCATTGCTTTGTGTTGTTTTGTTCTTATTCAAAAAATTGGCACTATAACCAGAAGTGGATTTACCATGAGGCCAAGAATGAGTTGGAACTCTATAAGAAGTCGCAGTCATTGCACCAACCCTCAGAAGGGCTTTAGCAACATATTCACCTGATCATATGCTTTGTACACATTGCAAAAATTAAATATAATAAACAGAATTTCTTAACATTGCAGCCTTTTCCACTGGAACTTTCATCCTTTGCTTTTCCCACCTTTAGCATGGGCAATTTTGGGATTAGAAAAGGGAAACATGAATTGAGGGTATAGTTAGTATATTTAGTTCAGCTTTAGTGTAGTTGTAGTCATTTTTTTAAATTCCAATTGAATTTACTTTGTATCCCTAAATTGTCAAACAAAAATTGTGCAGACTTACGGTGTAGCTCATGATGAGATATATAGATGATAATAACCATACTCGGCATGTTATGTAATAGATCTCTTACATTTATTTCTCCTGTTTAACTGCAAATTTATACCCTTTGACCAACATTGTCCCAATCTGCAACTCCCCAGCCCGTGGAAACCGCAGTTCTACTCTCTGCTTATATGAGTTTGACTTTTTTAGATTCTGCACATAAGTGAGATCATGCGGTATTTCTCTTCCTGAGTCTAGCTTTTTTCACTTAACATAATGCCTTCCAAGTTGATCCATATTATCACAAATGATACAATTTGCTTATTTTTAAGGATAATTTATACTGTATTTTGTATATATACCCTATTTTCTTTTTCCATATAGCCATTGATGGACACTCGAATTGTATTGTGAATAGTGCTGCAATAAACATGGGAGTTTATTGAATTGTATTGTGAATAGAGCTGCGATAAACAATGGAGTGCAGACATATCTTGAACATGCTGGTTTCTTTTTCTTTGTATATATACCCAGGACTGGGATTGCTGGATCATATGGTTGTTCTATTTCGAATTTTTTGAGGAGCGTCCATAATGGCTGTACTAATTTACACTTCCACCAATAGTATACAGGAGTTCTCTTTTTCCACATTCTTATCAACATTTATTTGATTTTGTTTTTTGATAATAGCCATTCTATCAGGTGTAGCGTGACATCTGATTGTAGTTTTAATTTGCATTTTCCTGATGATTAGTAATGTTGAACATTTTTTAAAATACACCTATTGGTAATTTGTATGTCATCTTTTGAGAAGTGTCTATTCAAATCCTGTCCTTTGTTTTTTTCCTACAAATCAAGTTGTTTCCTTACTATCGAATTCAGTTGCTTTTATATTTTACACATTAACACTTTATCAGAGGTATGGTTTGCAAATGTTTTCTCTTATATTTAGGTTGTCTCTTCCCCGTGTGAATTGTTTTCTTGGATGTGCAGAAGCTTTTTAGTTTGACGTAATGTTATTTGTTTAGTTTTGCCTTTGTTGCCTGTTCTGTTTGAGTCATATCCGAAAACATCTTTGCCCAGATGAATATTATGAAGTTTTTCTCCTGTTTTCTTCTACTAGTTTTACAGGTTTAGGTTTTACATTTAAGTCTTTAATTTATTTTGAGTTGTTTCTACAAGATGTCAGATAAAAGTCTAACTTCATTCATCTTCATGGGAATATTTAGTTTTCCTCAGACCATTTATGGAAGAGACTCTCCTTCCCCCGTTGTGTGTTTTGGCATCTTTGTCAAAAATCTACTGCTTGTAAATGTGTGGATTTATTTCTGGTCTCTCTAATCTGTTTCATTGGTCTATGCATCTGTTTTTATGTCAGTACTATGCTGTTTAAGTTACTATAGATTTCTCATATATTTTAAAATTAGGTAGAGTGTAATGCCTCCAGCTTTTTTTTTGTTTCCTCAAGAGTTTCTTGGCTACTGGGTGTCCTTTGTTGTTCCATATGAATGACAGAATTATTTTTTATTTATATGGAAATGGCATTGAAATTTCAATAGAGTTCTTTCACCACTTTGGTTAAGTTTATTTCCAAGTAGTTTTCAAGCTATTATAAATGGGATTGTTTTCTTAATTTCTCTTTTGTATAGTTTGCTGTTAGTGTACAGAAATACTACTAATTGTTGTATGTTGATTTTGTGTCCTGTGACTTTACTTAATTCATTTATTGGACCTAACATTTTTTCTTCTGGAGTCTTTAGGGGGTCCTATATACAAGATGATGGGGGTCTGAAAAAAGAGAGAATTTTGCCTCTTTCTTTTCAATTTGGATGCCTTTTATTTCTTTTTCTTACTTAATTTTTCTTATTAGGACTTTCAGAACTATGCTGAGTAGACATAGCAAGTGTGGGCATCTTTTGTCTTATTTTTGATGTTACATGAAAATCTTTCAACTTTTCACCTTGAGGATAATTTTATCTGTTGACTTGTCATATGGCCTTTATTGTGCTGAGGTACATTTCTTCTACGTATAATTTTTTAGAGTTTTTATTATGAAAGGATGTTGAATTTTGTCAAATACTTTTTTTGCATCTATTGAGATGACAACATGGTTTTTGTCCTTCATTCTGTTAAGGTAGTGTATCATATTTATTGATTTACGTATGTTCAACCATCCTTGCCTCCCAAGAATAAATCTCACCTGGTCATGGTGAATGATCCTTCTAATATGCTGTTGAATTTGGCTTGTTAGTATTTTGTTGAAGATTTTTGCATTTATGTTCATCAGAGATATTGGCCTGTAATTATTTTGTAACCATATCCACATTCAGCTTTGGTATATAGGTAATGCTGGCCTTGTAAAATGAGGCTGGAAGTGTTCCTTCCTCTTTACTTTTTTCTTTTTTCTTCTCTCATTTTTTTTTGGAAGAGTTTAAGGATTAGTGTTAATTCTTCTTTAGAAGTTTAGTAGAATTTAGCAGTGAAGCCATCAGTTCCTGGGCTTTACTTTGATGGGAGACTTTTTATTACTGGTTCAATTTTCTTGTTCTTTGTCAGTCTGTTCAGATTTTCTGTTTCTTCATAACTTATTCTTGGTAGGCTGCATGTTTCTAGGAATTTATTCATTTCTTCTAGTTTATCTAATTTGTTGGCATATAATTGTTCATACTTTGTTCATAGTTTCTAAATATGAAACTGTTCACTTACATTTTTAGCTAAATTGTGACTAGTTATCCAGATGCTATTACTGCTCATGGTGTGGACTCTTCTGCCACTTTGATATGGAGCTACAAGGTCAGAAGTTTTGTGAGAATGTGTCTTATGTGAGTAGTTAAGGTGAAAAAAAAAGTTTTAAGTTCACAAACACAGATGTCAATCTGTGAAAAATTATTTCAGATCATTTATTTTATATGTGATGAAAGCACAGTAGAGATCTTCTTAAAGTTGACAAAAATCCCCAACTCTTACATCGTTATCAGTAATAGATGAGAAAATAAATCTGTCAATAAAAAATCTTGCCAAATCTAAGATATTTTTACTTTCTCTATAAAGATGCTATTACAAAATCTTTATCATATGAAAAAGATCAAGGGCAATATAGCCAAAAATACATATAAAATATATTATTACAGCTATGTGTCCAGCAGTCCTTTAATAAACATAAAAAGATATGCTTCTGCTTTTGGTAATTTTTATCTTTTTAAAAAATGTGTAATTAATTACATAATTAATCATTTTTTCTCTCAAGATAAATATTCATGTTTTAATCTAGTTTTGCATTCTTAATTTTGTATTTTTTTAAGTGGAACGCCTAAGTGTATAAGCTTCAGGTCCTATAAATCCTGGGTATGCCTATGTACCCTCTAGTAGATGACATCTTTGTATCCTTTCTTTTCTAGCTTAGAATTAAATAGACAAGGATAAATGTATATTTAGATCCAAGTAATTAACCAAGGAACTACTATGTGCTAAACATACGCTAAAGTCCTTCACAAATTGTTTGTTTAGTCCTACGACAAGCATATTATAATACTCATTTTAAAGATAAAGAAACTGAGACTCAGTGAGTTGAATTGTGTTCCAGTATCACAGAAGAAGAGTGTCACATGGAATAGAGAATGGCAAAGCAAGTCATAATATATAACATTTTTTAAGAGTTCAGATGTACCTAATACTACACTGGATTCAGACCACATTTTTTTTAATGCCCATTCTCTAGTAAAGGACACAAAAATTTAAACAAATAAACACATTGACATCACAAGTACTTTAACAGAACTACCTAGGAGGCATAGTAGTGGTATAAAGACTAAAGTATTTAACCTAGGGGCTAAAGTTAGAAAATGTGTGATAGTAGTCAATTTTTTTGCACTATTCTTATAATGTGAATAAGATTTTAATGGGTATGAAGTTGAAAATTATCAAACCTAATAAAGGAAACAGCAAAATTGTATTAGGTCATATGGTATTTTTTGGAAATATTAAGCTCCTGGCTATGACAGCAGAGGGTAAAACTTTGAGGGTTTTTAGGAATGTAGGAGCAGAAATGAGCAGCAACTTGGAGGATAGTGGGCTGGATATGGTCAAAGAAAATGAAGAGCAAAGCGTTACAATTTTGGTCAACAAAGTCAGTGACAGAAGTGATGGACCCACACAGAAAATGATGTTTCCCTGTCCGTACTCTTAGGGAACACACGCAGGCAAGCATGAAACAAAGAAAGTAGGAAACATGGGTCCTCATTGTTATGAACTGAATTTTGTCACCTCCAGATTCCTAGGTTGAAGTCCTACCTCCGATGTATAGTAACTATACTTGGACACAGGGCTTTTAAGGAGATAAGGTTAAATGGTATCATAAGAATGTGACCCGTATCCAATAGTACTGGTATCCTTAAAGGAACAGGAAGGGTGCACCAGGCATGGTGACTCATACCTGTAATCCCAGCACTTTGGCAGCCTGAGGCAGGTGGATCAGTTGAGCTCAGGAGTTTGAGACCAGCTGGTCAACATGGTGAAAACCTGTCTCTACTAAAAATACAAACAATTAACCAGGCATGGTGACATGTGCCCATAGCCCCAGCTACCTGGGAGGCTGAGGTGGGAGGATAGCTTGAGCCTGGGAAGCAGAGGTTGCAGTGAGTGGAGATCGCACCACTGCATTCCAGCCTGGGTGACAGAGTGAGACCCTGCCTCAAAAAAAAAAAAAAAAAAAAAAAAGCAGGAAGAAACGCCAAGAGTGCAGGCGTGTAGAGGAAAGCCAGGTAAGGACACAGAAACAGAGCAGCCATCTGCAAGCCAAGAAGAGAGGCTTCACCAGAAATCAATCCTGCCCACACCTGGATCTTGGTCTTCCCATCTCTAGAACTTAGTAAATACATTTCTGTTGTTTAAGTCACCCAGTCTGGGATTTTGTTATGGCAGCCTTTGACAACTAATACACTTATCATGATCATTCTTTTTTTTCTCTATAGAAATCCTATAATACTGTTTATATAATTTCTAAGATGCACCAATCTACTCAAGCAACAATATGACTTGTACAATTCTATGGCTTTGATTGACATTCTGGATAGGAATAGGCTAGGAGGAAGGGAAAAAGAGAATGGTATATTCCCTTTGTCCATGCCAGCTGAGTCTTTCCTTATTTTCTTACACTGTTTGGGCTGCTAATCACAAAGTAGTATAGACCAGGTGGCTTGCAAACAACATCAATTTATTCCTCATAGCTCTGGAGGCAGGGACGAACTATATTAAAGTACAAGCAGATTTGGTGACTGGTGAGGGCTTACTTCATAGATCACCACTTCTTCTTGCTTAGTCCTCATGTGGCAGAAGGGTGAGTGTGTTCTCTGAGGTCTCTTTCATAAGGGCACTGATCGCGTTCATGAGGACTCCCCGTAATCACTTCCCAAAGGCCCCACTTATACATATTGTCTCATTGGGGGTTAGGATTTCAACATATGAATTATGAGGAGACACAAACTTTGAGTTTATAGCACCTTTTAAAATAAAGACAAAAATACATGTCTTGAAGCCCAACTTTCATCTTACTAACCAAAACTCCATCTGATAACCCAAGCTGCAAAAGAGTCTGAAGAGGTCACGTGAACTCCATGAGGTCATGGCCTTTAACTTGTTTACCATGGCGTCCCAACGACTATGGTAGTTTTTGAAAGGTAGTAACTATGCCATAAACATATGCAAACAAATGAATATATGAGCTTTCTTGTCTCCTGCACAAAAAAAGGGCATCTGATAGTCAAGAACAACGAAGAATATTTGTGTATGCCATTAGCAGCAGCAAACATGTATTTCCTTACTGCCCTTTAATTTTAAACAGCATTCTATATCATGATTCAATCATCACATATATCTAGGTATTCATGGTGGCCAAGAAGACTACCTATTGAAAATCTCTGATTCATTTTATGGAAGATGAAGTCAAGGCCTAGAGAAATGAGTTGTTCACAGTCGTATGACTAGTTAACGGCAGTCTTCAGAGAGGACTCCAACTAGAGTGTGCAGACCCCCATATCATCCTGTGAAGAATAGAAAAAGTGTATATATCACTCTAATCCAAATAGCAGTATACCTCTCATTTCTTCTCGTCTACTTAACTGGAAAATTACATTTCCTTATCTTTAGCTTGCCAAGTGTCCTTGATTCTCTCTCCAGCTTCCAAGCTGTGTTGTAGTTAGGTGAGAATGATGCTTTGCATTTGCAACCTTCTTGGGCTACATGATATATATATTCTCATATATTTTACAGCTTCTGCTTTATTAGCTTTCAGCTGTCAGCAATGTTAAGGGAACTACAAAGATATCACTGATAATTATTTGCTGATTTTGACTTGGTCTCCTCAGCTCTAATATTTTTAATATATCTGCGTAGAACTGTGATTTCTATATTATCCCACAGGAAATGTCACTAAATAGATTTATGATGCTGTTCATTTCCTATTACTTATGTCAAGCCTAGTATAAAGATCTGTAAGGTGACTACTAATAGAAAATTTCTAATTCCAGTTTGGATTGTACCAAGGTATCAGTTATATTTAGAAGAAAATGCACATGTTTTGAAAAATATTAAACAACCAAATAAAACTTTATATCACTTCTGTCACTGATGTAGGTGATTAATAAACATAAAATGTGTAAAATATTATAGTAATTTTAGTTCTGAATTATGTTTTTGGCAGACATTTTCACATAGATATTTCAGATTTTCCCTCCAAAGAATATAACTTATCTTAATATGAAACTTTTGAGATACTAAACAATCCTGTGAGTGAAAGAGGAAAAACTTGAGCAAAACTTTTCAGTCTGTTTCTCTCTTTAGCACTGCCATTTGAGAATGCCAATCTGGGCAAATGTGGGCTCCCCATCTCTGTGTGTAATATCACCAATAAGTCCAGGGCTTAATGGACAAGAAATCAGAGATCAAGTAGCATATAGTTTTAAAGAACCATTCTATATTATTTCAACAGAATTTGTAATCTGAGAAGTTGATACATTGCAGGACAGCAAAGGTAGACTATATTCAGCCTTTCTAATCAAATCACATAACTATCCAACCTCAGTGGAATATGGCTTTCTCCCTGTATATAGTGTTCATTAAGGTAAATGAATAGCTTTCAGAGCATCTCTCATGGAACTACATTTTATATATATGTACATATCATGTATGTGTATATATCCATCGTATGTATGTATGTATGTATGTATGTATATATCCATCCATATATATGTATGCATATGGATGGATATATATTCATCATAAATAAGAAGCCCCCAGAAATGCAGCATTCCATCCCAAGTGGCAAGGCAAAGAAAACAAAAAAGATAAACAACAGAAAATCAAGGTAAAGAAAATAAAAAAATAAAAAGTGATTTCTCTCTATTTTTCCTGGAAATTAACATTGGCCACTGGTTCAAAGATCAGAGAACCAGGCCTTGGTGTAGGAAGAATTCAACTTCAGTAGAGTGGGAATCAATAACTAACCTTATGCCAGGAAATAAAAGCTGGACTTTTGACTTAATTAGGAAATTTCACCTTTACAAGGGTGAAAAATGGACATGGAAGAGAATATGCACCTTCCTTTTTGGAAATATAAAATTATGTTCTTTTTAATCATTTTTTCTAAGAGAGGTTCAAGGAGTTACATCATTAAAGGAGTCAGTGAATTTAATATTACTTATGACGTATCGTAACTATAATAAAATACATACTTGTTCTGTGTCTGGTCCTAATTCCAAAAACTGGATGCCAATAAGTGTTTATATTACCGAGATTATTTAGACTGCATTACAGGTATACTCTCTCATCTCCTCATGACCAATCTTCTCAAATCATATACCCCAAATTGACTCAGTTTTTATGTCTTAAACCAACATCAGAATATCTGTTCAAAACTCTACAGATGTAAATTCTGAAGAAATCCTAAGACTATATTTATATATATAAGCAATATGCGTTTTAAATCCACATATTCAATACTTTAAACTGTAACAAGCCTTGAAATCCTGCGTGTGTATGTGCGTGTGTATACATGAATGTAAAATAATGTCAGTGAACACTGACGTGTTAGTGTAAAGACGAACAATACTGAAACCAAAAGTATAAAGATCGATTCAAAGTTCCCAAATAAAGCCTACGGAGTAAACCTGGCTAAAAGCATTAAAAATATATATATATTCTGGAAACTATGTGAATACACATCACTAAGAAAAAATATTCTTTTGTTTTGAGCATAATGCCAAGAATTTATTATATTTATTAAAATGTGTGCATTATTTTATGTATCTATTTTGATTGTTTATGAAACAAAAAATAGAATGTGACAGTATGTGATTTA
Source organism: Gorilla gorilla gorilla (assembly GCF_029281585.2). NCBI lineage: Eukaryota > Metazoa > Chordata > Mammalia > Primates > Hominidae > Gorilla > Gorilla gorilla. Next base: position 22,312,669 of record NC_073246.2, read on the forward strand.
CCAATCTTTAAACAAGCAATAGCATTTCTGCATGTTTATTATAAAATACTACTAAATTGTGAAACCTCTGAAAATATCTAATGAAGTGTATATCCAGAGAGAGGCATTATCGTTTTAATGTATGTAAAGTTTATTAGATGATATTTTAAAAAATGGCCGTAAGCACAAGCTACTTTTTTCTAAAATTACGTCAGATAAATTTTAGCACACTTTTTTATAAGTTAAAAGTACATGAACATGAAATTTTCTATTAAAAATTCCTTTGATTGTATTTTAAAGTGAAAGTAAAAAGTAATACAAGTACACTACGTTTTAGAAGTCACACAGCCATGTACAGATTTGCAGAGCCAAAGAGAACAATTGAACAGACTTCATTATCAGTTTCACTGCTCCTATCAGTTCTGTTTCCAAGCTATGACAGAAAAATTAAAAGCCGTAACAATTTATAGATCTCCAGGAAAAACAATATTCTCATCCTTTGGGTAACGTACTCACGATATTTAAGAGAAAGAAGCGGCAGCAACAGGCACTGAATGAGGCAGGGTTGCTCTACTGGATTGCTAGGGCTTTGTCCTAGTCTGTTTTCTGTTGCTTATAACAGAATACCTGAAACTGGATCATTTATAATGAAATGAATTTATTTATTACAATCATGGAGACTGAGAAGCCCAAGGCTGAGGGGGCGCATCTGGTGAGGGCCTTCTTCCTGGGGTATACTCAGAGTCCGGAGGCAGCATGGGTCATCACATGGTGAAAGGGTAGAGTGGGCTAACATGATACCTCAGGTCTCTCTTCCTCTTCTTATATAGCCTCCAGTTTCCCTCCCAAGATAACCCACTAATTCATTAACCCATAAATCCATTAACCTATGAATGGGTGAATCCATGAATTAATCTGTTCATGAGGGCAGAGACCTCACGATCCAATCACCTCTAAACACCCCTTCTCTCAATATTACCACACTGTGGATTAAATTTTTGTGCAAGTATTAGAAGGAACAAATGTTCCACCCATAGAAGTCTTCCATAATAAAACACCACAGACTGGTGGATTTAAAAACAGAAATTTATTTTCTCACAATACTGGAGGTTAAAAGTCCAAGATCAAGATCATCAAGAAGGGTTGGCTTCTTCCGGGAACTCTTTCTTTGGCTTGTAGTTGGCAATCTTCCTGTTTTTCCACACAGTCTTCCTCTGTGCTTGTCTTTTTCCTAATTTCCTCTTCTTACAATGATACTGGCCATATTACATTAGGGCCCATGTTAATGAATTCATTTAACCCTATCGCTTTAAATATCCTTTCTCCAAATAAAGTCATATTCTGAAGTATTGGGCATTGGGATTTCAGTATAGATGAATTTGGGGTGACACAATTCAGCTCATAATAGCAGTGGTGAAGAAGGGGTGTCAGGTGCTCTTTGGCTAAGCAGCAACCTCACAGAACCGAAATGCCTTACATGGATTTATTATTGGACTATGGCAGTGAACAATCTCTTCACCCTCCAATATCTTTGGTAAAACACAAAAATACTTTGGAAAATCACAAAACACTTGGTGGGATTAGATTTTTAGTTGATAACTTATAGCATTTTATATTCAGGCTAATATGGTACTTCAAATAAGCCCATTTCTGAGTTTGCAGGAATAACTGAAATATGAATTAAAACACAATTTTGGTGAAGGGATTAAGTTTCATGGTTTACTGACATCAGGTAAGGAATTCTACCATTGCATTTATTTTCTTTATCGTTTTTCTATTTATCTGCTTTCCCATCCTAATACTGTCATCCTTACAAATGAATGCCACTTCTATATACCTTGTTGTCAATATTTTAAAAATAGAACCAATATTTTAAAATAAATATGTTATTAAAGTATTAAATATTTTATAATGTTTTAATCAGGAAAATAGACACGTTTTTAAATGTGATGCACTAGGGCAAATTATATAGTAGGTATTAAGTATGAGAAGTATACAGATAGAAAATTTCTATTTCCTGCCCACCTATCTAAGCAAAGACAGAAACAAATTTATTATTTATCATAATCAACCAATTAGTGAACAGAGGTTAATATGACCATATATAATATGGAGGTTTATAAGATAATCGGGTTAATAGATACATATAAAATAGAATATCATATAGCTGAAGAACTGCAATTTTAACAAAAATATTACAATTTATTCAGGAGTAGTCTGGAGACATTCAAGTCCACTACTTTGATATATAGGGTGTAAAAAATGCTATGTTTACTTTAGCAAATAGCACTATGGTCATGTTGATGTCTCTTCTGACAACTTATATTCATTGAATCATGGTTCGTTGTTTATTCAGCCTTTATTTTATATAGCAATTATGTTAAAATTTTAATTACATGAGAAGAGCAAGCATTTTAGTATATTTCATGTAATTAAAAGTTAGAATAGTAGCACTTATTTATTAATATTACCATAAAACCTTGAAACTTTTAAAAACAATTATGCCACGGAAGAATTTGATTTTTATATAAATGACTCCTCTCTGCACCATGAGGTGAGGATGAAATGTTTGAAGGGATGAAAACGATAAGAGAATATTTTCTACTCATTAAACTGCATGTTGTAAAACTGTTTTCTATGATCCTTTTTCATTAACTGATGAAGGATAAAAGAATATTACATTTTCTCATATGAGTTATAAATTTTGCACTTGTTCATTTTAAATGGACATCAGAATATGAGGTATTTTATCTTGTGTAGCTTAAAAATGCTAACTTTACCTCATCCTTGGCAATGAAATCATGAAGGAAAGTGAATGTAATCAAGGGTAAATTCATGCTAAGAATTACTATTAAAGCTAGAATAGCTGAAATTGTAGCAATGAGGCTGTTTTGTGTACTGTATATAAAAGAAAAATTTATGTCAAATTTAAAAATGAATAGTGGCATCTTTCCTTTTTCATTTTTAAACAGAGATTTTGGATAGAATAAACAAATAATTTTTAAAAAACTCAAATGAAGTATTTGGCATTAGATTTATGGTCATATTCACAGCAAAGCAGCTCTTGAACTTAATCCATAGATTGTGAATTTAATATTATAATTAGGAAATTGGCTGAGGTACATTTAATTCAATTTTATAGTCACACTAATTTATACCATTAAATATACATGATGACAGAAAATATTCATTTTTTAAAGAAGTACATACCTAATATAAACAGTTTTAGAAATTGTTCATTGAGAACTTTTTTATCCAGATATTGAAGAAAAATTATGTAGGAAAACATTGTTAAATTAGGGTGAGTGTCAAGAAATGGTATCTGGTATAAAATAAAATAAGAAATTAAATTTTAACTTGTGCAAAAGTTATAATTAAAACTAGCTTCATAAACTAAATTATTTAAAATAGAACTTTGATTAAAATTAAATTCATAAGCTTTCACTTTCCACTATGGTGAAGGAACAGGGACCAATTTACTCTCCTGAATCAAACAACTATAAAGCAGATGAGGTGGGCAGATCATGAGGTCAGGAGTTCGAGACCAGCCTGGCCAACATGGTGAAACTGTGTCTCTACTAAAAATACAAAAGTTAGATGGGTGTGGTGGTGTGTGCCTATAGTCCCAGCTACTCCAGAGGCCAAGGCAGGAGAAATGCTTGAACCCAGGAGATGGAGGTTGTAGTGAGCCAAGATTGCACCATTGCACTCCAGCCTAGTGGACAGAGCAAGGCTACGTCTCAAAAAAAAAAAAAAAAAAAAAAACAATAATAATAATAATCAGACAAAATATATGAAACAAGGATTTCTCAATGCTGGATGGTAATCAATGCAAAAAAGTAATTCCTAAGAGAAATTGATAAAACAAAGGAAATCTTCTGATTACTCCAATTTACTTTCTGGAAGGAGTGTCTATCCATCAGTGCAGGGAGAGATAACATCAAGATTAGAGTTCTTGCTAAGTTGAGAAGACAGGATCACAGATAAGAGAGATCAAGGTGACCAGAAGTTTTGGGTAAAACAAAAGAATGGAGGAAGTGAATCAAGTGGAAGCCAAAAAGAGATGAGATCCAACAATTTACAGCAGGGTCTTCTCAAAAATATGAGTATAATAAAATTAACAAATAAATATGTTAAAGCATCTGCTGTAAATATAATGGTTATGCTTCTGTAGGTAGATAAAAGCATGAACCTGACGAGAAAAAAATGAAAAGTGCTCAAAAAAATCTAAAATCAAATTTCTGGATGAGAAACATAAAATATCTAAAACAAAAAATTTACTGAAAGAGAATAACAGCAAATTATATACTACAGGAAAAAATAGCATCAGTGAATTGGAAGATATAACTATAGTAATCATCCAAAATATGGCTGAAAAATATTGAAGAACAAAAAGAAATCACAGAATCTCAGTGACTTATGGAAGACCTCATTCAGTTTAATGTATTTCAAACTGGAATCCTGAAACAAGAAGAGAAAGAAGAAAGAAATAAAAAAACATAGTGGAAATCATAACGGCTGAAAAATTTTCAAATATGATGCCAATTAAAAACCCACACAAGAAGATTAAATAACACAAGCAGAATAGTGTAAGGAAAACCACACAAGCCCCATCATAATTGTTGAAAACAAGGGATTTAAAAAATATTAAATGCTAGAAAAAGTTAAAACAATACATAATGTTTGTGCCACAATGCTAAGAATAGCAGCTGACTCCTAATCAGAAACCATGTAAATAAGAAAACAATGGAGTGAAACGGAATGATGGAGAGGCACCATTAAAGTACTAAATATAAAACAACAACATTCAAACCGCCCAAATTTATTTTAATAAAATGTTAAAAAAAAGACATTTTCAAAGGAAAAAGCTGAGACATTTCATCACTAGTATACTTGCACTAGGGACATAGTCTGAGATCAAAGAATCTACCAAGAAAGAAGAATGAACATCACCATGAATGGCAAATATGTGAATAAATGTAAAACACATTTTTATTTAAAATAAATGATTTAAAAAATAATTTACTGTCCTAAGCAAAATAAACAGTGCATTATGGAGTTTAAAACATATGTAGAGTTAAATTGTAGGACAGGAGAACAAAGAACAAGGGGGATATGGAAGGATATTGAGAATACTGCATAAAGTTTAAAATATACATGAAATGGCACGATGCTATTTGTAGTAGATTGTGAAAAATTAAAGATGTATATTGTAAACCTTACAGAAACCCCTAAAACAGACCCGTAAATGATATTGCTAAAATGTCAATAACAGAGCTAAATTAGGATCATAAAAATACTGAAATTAGTCTAAAAATCAGCAAGAATAAACGAAAGAAGAGATAACAAAGAGATAGGCAACTAGAAATCAAGCAGCAAGTTAATAGGCTTATTTCTGAATAAAACAATGTTAAAGATAAGTGGTCTGTACCTGCAGTATCTAATTCATACCCAGTAGTCATATGTGGCTATTGAGCCCTTGAACATTATCAAGTTCCAACTGAGATGTTCTGTAAGCATAAAATAGACATAGGATTTCGAAGACTTCGTATTAAACATAAAATGAAAATGATCTTATTGATAATTTATTTAATATTTATCACATTTATTGCCTTTTTTCTTTTTTTACTTTTTAAAATCTAACCACTAGAAAATTGGAAAAAGACACATGGAGCTGAAATTCAACTCGTATTAGGCAAACCTACTCAATGCACATCAATTCAAAGGCATCATATGTGCAAGACCTGTGCCCTGGAAACTACATTGTTGAAAAAATAAAAGGAGCTGCAATTAACAGAGAGCTATGCCCTGGTAATGGAGCAGAGGACTCCATGTAGTTAAGATCTCAAATCTCCCCAAACTGATATATATATAGAAGCAAAGCAATCCTGATAAACGTCCCAGTAGAGTTTTTTTCAGAGTTTAAAAAACTCATTCTGTAGTAGGTATGAAAATACAATGAACTCTAACAGTTTTTTTAAAAAAGAGTATTTTTAAAAGAAAATGTTTAGAGAGCTAACCTTTACTCATCAAGGTCTAATATACCTTGCATATATGACACTTGTATTTTCTATAAAAAAAGATATATATGATATATATTTATATAAATAAAATATAAATTAATATGAATATATAAATATAAAAACGTGAAAATGCAGAAAAAATGAAGGGTAGACAACATAGTTTTGACATTGTAAAGAATTAAATAAACCATTAGTATAAAACTTTTTCACTAAATTAGTTTAGTTTATGGAAATATAATGTGCTGTAAATGAATTAGGTTTTTTTTGAAAATCTTTGGCTCATTCTGTTTTATGTTTTATAATATGTATTGATCTTTAACAAAAAATGATTATTAAAAGTCTTTTAAAAGTCACATAAAATGTTGCTCTTTTCAAAATGAATGTCCTATTATGAAAAAGTGTGTCATTGACATATGTAACTTTTGTATTACATGAATTTTTCTAATAATAAGAGCATGTATTTCATCTGAACACTCCTTTGTTAGAAATTTTATTATTTGAGCACAATGGAGAAAGGAAATTATAGACCAGTAATACTCAAAAGAAGCATCTCTCTCTATATAGCAAATATTTGCAGATGACAGCCGATGACAGTAAAGTATGAATCTTAATAATTGGAAAACTTATAAATTTTACAATGTGAAGTAGGTATTTGTAAAGCTAACCTAATCCTGAGAATAGCCAGAAATGGTAGCTAAAGAACCATAAATAAAAAGTGGCAGTCAACTTGTTGGAACACCTGCACACACAGCATGTGTATATACACACACACACACACATACACACACACACACACACACACACACACACACATCTGGAACCACCCAAAACTGCTTCCCTTCATATTTTCTTATTCTCTAAAGTTCAAGACCACTGTCGCACTGAATTGTCAAGGAATACCTATCAACTATTTCAGAATTACCAGTTTTGTAATTGTGTTTGGAAAATTAAGAATAAATAGAGAATATAACATATTTGCACGTCTTTGTTTTTAACCCACCTATGAGGAAATTTTTGTACAAACTTGAAAATTCCTGTTTCTTCCATAGTGGGTCTTAATGTCTTTGTCTTCAATTTTATTTTCCTCTCATTCTAGAGCAATCTCTTGAAATATACACAACTTTTGTTTTTAATTTTTTTGCTGCTGAATTACAAAGGTTTTAACTCCAGTCCACAACTCTTTCCTAACCTCTGAAATTAACTGCCACACCCTTGGGGCGCTTCTCTTCATACCACACTGAGTATATTAAACGTCTTTCATCATATTCTCCTAGAACACTAGCCTTTTCCTTCATTGACCTTATCACATTTACAGTTGTATATTCTGTTTTATGGTTATTTGATTTACAGTATCTACAACAATTCTGCATGCCAAGTGAAGGCAACACTATTATGTGTGACTATGTGTGTTTTCTCTCCATCATTTGTCTGACACTCTTAGCACATTACCTGAAACACAATAAACGTTTAGATTTCTCTAAATATTTAGATATTATGAATTAATTAGTTAAGACTTTCTTTTCATCAAATTATGTTTAAAGTAGTCAGTAAGAAACATTCTGTCTCAAGAGAAAATACCAGAGGTCTTTTGTTAAAGGGCAAGTTAATAAATAATAAAGTTAATAAAGCACAAGTTAATAAAGGTATTTTAATATTTTAATACTTGCTTTAAGACTTTACAAACAGGCCTCATTTCATTGGAAAAAAATTGTGTCCCATTTTCAGCTACCTATAATAATGTGCTTTGAAATGTCACTTTGAAGCTCCTCCCATAAATAAGTGGAGTGTTTCCTCATGTTTCATGGATGGTGTATGGACCTGCACTGATTGTTCAATAGAGTGCGATAAAGGTGACAGCATGTCAATTTGAAGACGGGCCTTCTAGAGCATTACGTCCTTACTCTCATACCACCGGAATCTTGAAACCAGCCAGTAAACTAGTGAGGCTCCCTCCTGCAGGCAAAGCAGCTGTGTGGAACAGCAATGAGTCTTCCCAACTAACTGACAATCAGCCCCCAGTTGATCTGACAGCCGACAACTGACCCATAAAACCAGCCAAAATAGCTCTGTCCATCCCAGCTCCCATTTGTCCAGTCTACTCTGGGTTTATTTGATTTAATAAATAACAGAGTTATTGTTTGAAGTCATTGTGTTTTAGAGAACAGCACAATAAATAATACCGAGAATGGTAATACCAAGACTGATAAATTATAAATGAATATTTGTTGAATAAATATAAAAGTAAACTGAAAGATATTTTGTATTTGTATATAATCTGGTTTCAGTTAGATCTCATTTGAATGAACACCAATTCAAATGCCAAAAGTAACTGAAAGCAAGAAGATTTCGTCTATGTATGTTTGAGTAACACAGAAAGGACGGTAGTACAGTTAGTATTTAGTGGAGCATTTAAAAATTCATAGAAACTAGTAAAAATGTATCTTCTCTCTCAACACTCACTATCCCCTTCCTCCACATTTTGCTTCTCATATCTGCCTGTCAAAAAAAAGCCTAAAACCTTTACCTGATCAAAAACTAAATTGGCAGTAAGATATTGTTGGAGATAGTAAATAACTTTGTATCTTTGGTTTTGTGTTCTCAAGAATTCCTCACAAAAGCAATACCATATCTTTTGAAATTTTTATTTGAAAAATTATTTTTTATAAAAAGACATGTAAATTGGAACATGGTTTATTTTATTTTTAGACTGTCAGTAAGTTTCACTCTTGCTACTGATATTAAATATTGCTTTAGATTAAAAATAACAACATGCAAGATCTTACAAAACAATGAAAATTTTCTCTTTATTTTTTGTCACCTTTCCTAGGCCTTCTTTTCTTTTAATAAAAAAGAAAATAATCACCAGAATATTTTTCAACAGTTATAGGTAAAACATAATTTTAACTTAACTACAAGTACGCACAAGTATGGAATATGTCAGGATAACCTTAACTGACACTGCAGGGTTGTTACCAACTTTTCCAGTGGCTAAATAGATTAACCTAATATATTCTTAAGGCTGAGTGCAAAAATCTTGGCATAGTGATCATCAAAGCACACACATGCAAAAATGTCAGCTTCAATTCATCACCTAGGTAAAGAATACAATATATTCAATTTTATAGGTTGTCTTTGTTCATAAACACAGATGCAATCAAGAATCATTTCCAAAAAGTGTTCATTCAATTTTATGAACTACTATGCTTATGATCAGTTCATGAACTTTAGGAGAACACTTTTCTGTTCAAAAGCATGTCTTTTGGCATCGTATTTTGATAAATGATGTATTAAAAAAGGTAGAGATCAAAACACTGGAAAGGACCAGTACCACAGTCACATGAGACCAGCTAGAGTGTTTCTTCAAAAACTCAGGCATCTAAGAGGATAAGAAACATACTTAGGATTTGTAAATACAAAATGGCCCCCTTGTCAGCATTACAGGTTTATTCAGTCTTTTTATGATTACAGTGACATGTATTTTCACTGTCTCAACAGCAGAAGAAAGATAATAAACTTATCTATTTGTGACTATTCTGCTTAAGATATCAATAATTTCATTAATAATTTACATATCTTTCTAAAATATCTTTAGTACTAAGTACTCAATTCTTTGCATAGTATACAATTTATATCTATATAGGTGCATATATGTATATGTATATGTATGTATATGCACCTATATATACTCAGAAGAACACTTAAGTATAGCAAAATTATCTTTAATACTAAGCACTAGCACATTAAATATCTTTAATACTAAGCACTCAATTCTTTACATAGTATAAAATGTATATCTATATAGGTGCATATATGTACATATACATATGTATATGTGCATATGTATATGTACATATGCATGTATATATATGCACCTATAGATATTCGGAAGAACACTTAAGTATAGCAAAAAATTAATATGTGTTGAGTAAAAAATAAACTGAGATTTATAAATATTTATAATTAATAATTTTATGATGATAAAATTCTGCTTCTCTGCTCAAATTTTGAGGCATTTGTTGAGGGACTATTAAAAAACAAGACTATAAACTCTGATAAAATAAGCTCTGATAATACAAATTATAATTATAATAAAGACAATAATTACTAAAATAGCATAGCTAACTATATGCCTCTCATTTATATTAAATATTTTCATTTTTATAAAATATATAGAGAAGTAGGAACTAAATTTTCTGCTTATTCAGGTGGAAACTAAGAAACAAACAAATAAGCAAAACATAATATTAATAATAATAACCTTACACTAAAATGAGTGCTTTTATTTCATGTTTGGAAAATTATTTTTCCTCTTCTATGACTCTTTAATCTTTCTGATCCTCCATTTATCAACCGTAAAGTAGAAATAAAAAATCAGTCTACCACATGGGCTTACTGTGAAATTAAATAAAATATAAAATAATGAGCACAGTATTTTAGCAGTCAAGAAAATAGATTTTCTCATTAACATTATCAGTACTATTTGTATCATTTTTCATAGTATGCTTTTTTTAACCACAAAAATTTTTAAATTAAATAATACAATCTTTTATGATTCCTTAATTTTTACAAATCTCAAAAGCAAAATACGTTTCAATTTTGATTGCCTTTTTAAAAAACATCCATGGTATCTTGCATAAATATCTGTGACCATCACTATGATTTCATTTTTATTATTTAACTATTATTTATTCTTATTTTTATGATTTAATGGTTTATTTTGTGTCTCATTGTAGGACAATCTCATGTTATCCATGGAAATAAGCCAATATATCAGTAAGAATCTTCTTTTGGCTAGGTTAAAAAAAAAAAAAACACAAAAACAAAAGAGTTTGTTCTCTCTCACTTCAATGAAGCATAGAAGTAGATTTTCAGGTTAGCATAGTCACTCTATCGTGTCATGGGCTCCTTGTTTTTGTCTGTTTAATCAGTCTTAGTCTGTGCCTTCAATCCAGAAGGTTAAACAGAGGATAATGCAGCTGCTGACTTCCATCCTGAAGGTCAAGCGGTTGTGAATGAAACAGGGAGAAACGTGGATGAAGGGGCAAGGGGAATTTCCTAGGAGCTGAATCAGGAGGTAACCTTTTTCAGGGATTTCCTGGAAATCACCTCAAGGTCTTTTTTTTTTTTTTTCCTATTTTTTTTTCAATAGTCACCTGTAGTGTAAAAGAAGTTTGAATAAAAAAAGAAAAAAACTTGGAAGGATACATTGAATACCACATAAAAATTCAGGAGTTTGTTACTAAATACAAAACAAAAATAGTGATTAAGCCACTAGATGGTCTGTCAAAGCAGAAAATAAATGAGAGAGAAAGTGTCTTTACATAGAAGCAAAACCTGTGCAATACAGACAGCTTTTCTATAAAAAGATTCGTGAAACTGTTCTGCTCAGGAGAATTCCATAAAAATGGCAAGAGATGCTTCTCACAGTATGACTTCTTTAATTTATTTCTCTGGTGAGCTTAGCAACTTGTGGGTGGCATGCCGGAAACGAAGATGTAACACCGTGTGCTATGAATCTGTGAGTAAAGGTGGGCAAGCAAGTAGTGATGTTATTTTGAGATTAAGTAATCAGCTGAAAATTTCTTTTCTGCACTCTGCAGGTGTGGCTGTGAGTTTTTGATTTGCTCAATGATATAGGACTTCAACATTTTAAATACAGTCATATTATAGAACCTTTGCAGACAGCTCAAACGCCCTGTCCATACATTCTGATTAACTGCTGCTTATACTGATATCTTATATCAGGTTGTGATGGAAGAATGTTCTAGCACTTTTTGAGTTCATTTCACTGTATTTTAAGTTGTTTTGTCAACTAGTGACTTGCTATTCTTAACAGATTTGGAATCTGAAAAACTCTTAGCAGCCTCTTCAAGGGCATTTTTTTGTTCACATGTTTTCATCAGTTTCAGTTAAACTACTTGGTCCTGGGATATTCTTATTTAACTTTCTGAATAAGCATTTTTGCATAGTCCCTAAACCTCTTGCCAATATCTCAATTCCACTTGTCAATCAGCAATGTTTGCCTTGCTGTAATAGCAAATGTGACAATTACTGCTATTATTTAAAACTATTATAGTTGTTACTGGAATAATGAAATTATCTTTTACTCCCTGTCTTCCAAGAAAAGAATGAGAATGTCTGTAGGTGGAACATTTTCTCTATTGCTCATTTTTTCTCTCATTCATTTAGAGACTCTAACATCCTTGAGGAAATAATACCCCAATGTAGAGATATAATATTGTACAAGAAACAAGCTCCCTACTCTTTGGGTCTGATGGTCTAGCTATGGGGAGAATACAAGATAAGTAAGCAAATATTTAGACAAAACCATTTGGATTAGTGACAAAGGCTATCAGAAAATAATACAAAATTAGTATGGCATTCTTCAGGTTAGAGAGTCAGAAAAGACCTTAAAAAAGGTTAACATTTGAGATGCTATCTGATTTACCTTTCACACGTAAAGGTCAGAAGAAGGATCGTTCCAGGCAGAGAAAATAGGCAATGCAAAAGCCTTATGGCCTGGAAGGAATTCCACAGTTTTACTGGGCATAAAGTTGGCCAATCTGAGACCAGAATCATGAGTGAGCAGGAGAGAAATACAAGATGAGGACAGAATGGTGACTTGTTAAGATGTGTGATTACTTATCTAAGTGATTAAACAGTATTAGCAAGGGCTGATAGGAACTGACATCTATTTTGGTCATTTATGATTAGTAAATTTGAAACTTTTGACCAAGCTTTAATTAGCGAAGAGTGCATGTCCCTGAGTTGGTTAATGGCTGGATTGAGGGTGCAAGGTCTGGATGAATTGCTAGAGAGAGGAGTTTGTAGCCCAGGCTGAGATTATTCTTTCTGGATGGGAATTGGATTTTCCAAAGTTGAATACACACCCACTTGATTTTAAATTAAGAAATGCTGTTTAGAAAAGCATGAATCTAAAAGGGGGAGTGAGGATAGGAACTAGAAATGGCCTTGAGAAAAACCCACACCTCACGAAGGTCTGATTTTTTTTAGCATTTTCTTTTGTACTATGTGAAAATAAATCTTATTTCACGTTATTTAACAATTTTTCCTCCTTCAGAATAATTAATTTTAATTTAATCAGAAAGTTGATAAAGCTTGATATATCTTCTTAATAATAGTTAGACATAAGGAAAACGCTGTAAGAAAATGTGACTTACCTTATGTTTTTTAATCACCCGTGGGGAAAGAATAGCATTCTATCCTGCGAAGTTGAGCTGAATGACAATGACGGCAGTGAGAGGTGGTGCATGAAAGGTCAGACAGGAACAAGAGGATCAGCTGAAACTGAAGTAACTACTGTAAGAATAACTCAAGAAGGACGCTAGATAAACTCTCCCCTTTCCCTACACTAGTTTGTAAAGAATGGAGCCAATAAGTTTACCTGGAATCGTACATAATATACACTTAGTGCACATAATTGCATTCAGCAATCATTTATAAAACAAATGCAAAGTTTATTTTATTTTAGGCAGTGGAGTAGATACTGGTGTGAAGAGGTATACAAGATCAAGATCCTGATCTGACTGAGCTCTCATGCTACTAAGGAAACTAAACTAACAGGTGACTTTTATAGCCTTGTGTGATAGGTATACTAATAGAAGATGATTAGATGGAATTCTTCAATGAGATCCCAGGGAAAAAATATTTACATTGATCAAGTTAAAACAACAACAAAGAACTTTATGAGATGTGATTTGACAAACGAATAGAAAGATGGAGGGAAGAGCATTACAATCTTACAGAACAGAATGTACAAAGAACTGGCCACAGTGGCACACATTATCTATAAAATAGTTAAAGGAGGCCGGGTGTGGTGGCTCACTCCTGTAATCCCAGCACTTTGGTAGGCTGAGGAAGGCAGATTGCCTGAGGTCAGGAGTTTGAGACCAGTCTGGCCAACATGGTAAAACCCTGTCTCTACTAAAAACACAAAAAAATTAGCCAGACGTGGTGTCATGTGCCTATAATCCCAGCTACTCGGGAGGCTGAGGCAGGGAGGTGGAGGTTGCAGTGAGTCAAGATTGCACCACTGCACTCCAGCGTGGGAGACAGAGTGAGACTCCATCTTAAAAAATAATAGTAAAATAAATGAAAAATAAAGGAAATCAGAATGGCTGAGATACATGGTGAAAAGCAGGGAGTGTCAACATATAATGGTTGAAAGGTTAGTGAGTAATACTTGAAAATCATCTGAAACTCCAAAGAGTTCAGACTTTGGTCCAAATATCTTGGGCAGAGTTAAAAGATTTTAGCAGAAAGTCAATATTCATTTTAGAAAGAAGTACTACCTAACCTATTGTTTCTTCTTGTAATTTTTGTGTACTCTCTAGCCCATTGTAAAGGAAAAATAAAATGCTACTGCCTAGCATATAATAAATGAAAAATAAAGGGTTTGTAAAGTGATCTACTCTAAATTTCTTTATCTTTTTAAAAAATGTTATTTTATTTTATTTTATGTTCCAGGATACATGTGCAGGACATGCAGGTTTGTTACATAGGTAAATGTGGTGTTTTACTGCACCTATCTACCCATCACCTAGGTATTAAGCCCCACGTGCATTAACTATTTATCTGGATGCTCTCCATCCCTCCAACCCTGAAACAGGCCCCAATGTGTGTTGTTCCTCTCCCTGTGTCCATGTTGTCTCATTTTTCAGTTCCCTCTTATAAAGTGAGAACATGTAGTGTTTGGTTTTCTGTTCTTGTTTTAGTTTGCTGAGGATAATGGTTTCCAGCTCCATCCATGTCCCTGCAAAGGACATGATCTCATTCTTTTGTTATGGTCACATAGTATTCCATGGTATATATGTACCACATTTCCTTTATCCAGTCTATGATTGATGGGCATTTGGGTTGACTCCATGTCTTTGCTATTGTGAATAGTGCTGCAATGAATATACAAGTGCATGTATTTCTGTAATAGAATGATTTATATTCCTTTGGGTATATACCCAGTAATGGGATTGCTGGGTCAAATGGTATTTCTGGTTCTAGATCTTTGAGGAATCATCACACTGTCTTCCACAATGGTTGAACTAATTTGCATTCCCACCAACAGTGTAAAAGTGTTCATATTTCTCCACAGCCTCACGAGCATCTGTTATTTCTTGATCTGTTCTTTCATTTTAATAATCATTATTGTGACTGGTGTGAGATGGTATCTCATTACCTGACTTCAAACTATACTACAAGGCTACAATAACCAAAACAACATGGTACTGGCACAAAAACAGACACATAGAACAAAGGAACGGAATAGAGATCTCAGAAATAAGACTGCACATCTACAAACATCTGGTATTTGTCAAAACTGACAAAAAGAAGTAATGGGAAAGGATTCCCTATTTACTAAGTGGTGCTGAGAAAACTCACTAGTCATATGCAGAAAATTGTAACTGGACCCCTTTCCAACACGTTATACAAAACTAACTCAAGATGAATTAAAGACTTAAATGTAAAATCCTAAAATATAAAAACCCTAGAAGAAAATCTAGGCAACACCCATAGGCATGGGCAAACATTTCATGACAAAAACGTCAAAAGCAATTGCAACCAAAGCCAAAATTGACAAATGGAATCTAATTAAATTAAAAAGCTGCTGAACAGAAACACACACACACACACACACACACAAACCTACCACCAAAGTGAGCAGACAACCTACAGAATGGGAGAATATTTTCGCAATCTATCCATGTGGCAAAGGTCTAATATCCATAATCTACAAGGAACTTAAACAAATTTACAAGAATTAAACAAATAACCCCATTGAAAAGTGGGCAAAGGACAGACTCTTCTCAAAAGAAGACATTTATATGGCAAACAAACATAGGAAAAAAAGCTGAACATTACTAATCATTAGAGCAATGCAAATTTCCTTGTCTTTAAAGAAATTTCTGTTGGGCTGTCATCCATTGCTGCAAAAGAAATATATATTTAGGAATCATTGCTTGATTTTCAGCTCCCTCAAATTATTGTTACAGTTAATTAGGTTTTCCCAGTCTTTTTGCTTATTTCACAAACAAAATAAACTCTATAATTTTTTAAAGGCATATGTCTTACTCTTCACTGCCCCTTGAATTTCTCTGTACTATAAGACTTAAAAAAAGGAAACTTGTTTCTTAAACCTCTTTAAAATTACTTTTTGGGAACATAGATTTCTGTTGTCTAACATCCATCCATATTCTGCTTTTCATTTTCTCAGCTCTATTAGTTCCTGGTAAATTTTGTGCAGATCACATCATGCAGTTCTCTTGGGTGCACAAGAATCAAATAAAGAGGCTTAGCCACCCATGTCTATTCCTCTGCCTTTTGCAAAGACAATCTTTCCTAATTAGCAGGTGTCTGGTTGGTTTAATTCCCCTGTCACTGCCAAGTTCTGTACCTTGGCTACCAAGAAACTGTTTCTTGAAGAGATTACTTTCTTTGACTATTACTGTAAAATACATAATTACTAGCTTTCTTTAATCTGATTAATTTTCTCCATTGATGTTTAATTGTTTATGTTTCTCTACCTGAGAACACATATATATAGTAAATTTGTTTTAAATCGATGTGTTCCTGAATATATACTTTGTAAGAGTAACTGGGTAATACTTATATTTTTAAATATGTGTTTCCCCCGCCTCTACCTACCCTAATATTTATTGTCTCTCTGGTTAGCCTAAGATAGCCATTGCATTATAATTACATTGTACACAAGAAAGGTTCTGTTGAGAAAAAAGAGGTTGTTCACTACTCCAAAACTCAGAATTTACCCGTAGCAACAACGTCATCATTCAGGGTGATATAGCACCAATATATGTTCCTGAAGAATTAGGAGAGTAAATAAGGATGGTCAGGTAGCCAGCTTTCCTGGTTTGAACTCTTCATTTCTTTCATGGTGTGTATGCAAAGTTGAGAATTGTCAGACTTGACTTGTAATTCCCTGTGGCTGAGGCACTGTTGCTAGGGACAGGACAACCTGGACCAAGAGCCAAATTGAGTGTATGGCATAAACTCACAAGCGTCTTTAGCATGAACAGGAGGTGACAGGAACCTGAACCACCTAAAGTCAGTGTCTTTGCTCTGACTGAGCTGAGAAAGTGGAGATGGCAGGCTGACCAAGCATGGGCATTTGAAGAGCTTGCCAGCAGAGTCTCAATGGTTTCTGACAACGTCAAGCATGGCCCGGTTTCTGACGACGTTAAGCACGGCCCCAGCCCTGTTCTCCCAAAACACAGGAACAGTCAAGAATCTCCCAAGCATTTGGGGTTCTCTGACATGGTTGACTGCAAAGAACCAGCGTTTGCCACATGACTTTGATAAGACTCATGAACGGCCCCTGTTTTACCTAAGACAAGTCCAGACAGGCCTCTGCAACTCCCATTTTTTGTATTATAAATGATTACTTGAACAGTTTTTCACCACTAACCAATCTAGACAAAATGCCTTCTAACGACCAAACAATAGTCAGGTTTCTCTCCTACCCTAGTCTCCTGAAACTTTATTCCATTTTAAACATTGTAATGCTAAACAACTGTTCCTTAATGGCCAATCCCCACCCTTGCCCCAGAATTGGCTGACCTACCTCAGGAAAAAATATCTCCTAATCAACTGCCCTTTCGTACTACCATGTATCCAACTCTTTGACACCAGGTTATTTCTAGCCTTATTTACCACTCCCTGAAAAAGGAAGCCCCTTTTCAACGTCATGCGATACAGTTGTAGATTATCTCCTACTGAAGGGTCTTCATATTGCAATAATCCCCTGTTCCTATTGCAGAAATCCTTCTGCTCTATTACCATAGTCCTCCATCCTTTATTGAAACAATCATTTTGAATAAGGTTTCTTTTTACTGACATCCAAAATGGTTTGCATTTAACAGTACGTACTCAAGGACTAGACCTGGAGATTAGGCGAGAGACGTGCCTTTCCTGTAATGACTCAAAGTCATAAAAGTTCATTTCTCATATCTCTAATGACAACTGTGAGAGGAGCAAGGGAAGATGGAGACAGCTTAAGCATGAATTATGATCCCAAAGACATTAACTTTAACTTCCAGATTCTCTATAAATTATTGGATCAAACTAAGTTTTAAATTAATTTTTGCTAAAATTATTTTTATTTCTTCTATACCCAGGTTTATCATGAGGAGAAAGCTCATCAAAAAGAAAGTTTAGAGAATTAAATAAAATATTTACTCTGTAAATCTGAGTGCCATATGAGTAAATTTGTGAGCTGACTAGTCACATAAATTTTGGAACTTGAAAGTTAGTCCTTTTTTACTTAGCTTCTGTTTCTTATTTTATGAATCTTCTCCTGAGTCCTTCAACCTAGCCTTTTATATATTTCACTTATTATCTTGCTTTGTTTTCAATTTTATTTTTTTGATGGTTTAAATACCTTGTTTTTCTGAGGCAATTTCTCATTAACAGCAAAATAGGAAACAAAAACGGCTTCCTGTGAAAATTATTTTATCCACTTAAGAAAGATGAGATAAAGGAATCTATCACTTTTTGCCTCATTCTTGGTCCCTTTCTCTAACAATCTTGTGCCTTGCTCTTAGTATATTCTAGCCACATTATTTTTTTTTATTTGATTTTGTTGTGTTTTGTTTTTAGTTAGGGTTTTTTTTTTTTGTCTATTTTCATTTGGCAGTGAAGGTGCTGTCTACTTCCTAATAAAAACTTATATGTCATTTTAAATATTTTTACATAAACAAGAAGTAGAATTTTGTTTAGCTCTACGATCGGAAAGTTTTTAGGACCACATATGACATTTAACCAATTTCCTGGAATTTCATTTTCAAAAAAATGGAGTATAAGCTGATTTTATAATATATTCACAACATTATTTGCTCAGCTAAGTTCCTTCCAAGCCCTGTAAATTGTCCTTGATCTACAAAAGCACTCTTCTTGATTATTTATGAATGTTATTTATACAGTAAAATGCAATGGCAATGCCAAGCAACCTACTTTACAGTAGGTTAAACTCTACAGAGAAAATGTATTTCTAAACGTTCAATCTTGACAGGCATACATTATACAGGGACAAATATCAGGCATGAGATAATTCATGCTGGTAATTATTTTAAAACAGCAGGAAATAGAACATTATTGTTACAGAAATTTGCCAGGAGAAGCTTGATTTTTAATAGATGATGTGGAAATACATAATGATTTAGGATAGAACATTTAAAATTTTCGAAGGCAAAAGAAACAAAGCGGGTGATCAAAAGGAAGGTTGGGTTGGATTGTAGAGGCTGGAGAAGGCATGCTGAGACAAGGGCATAACGGCAGCAAAGTCCTTCAGAAGCGTGAGAACAGGTGTGTAAAGGGCTATACAAAATGACTTAATGAAGAATAAAAGAGAAAGATAGTAGAAGGGGAAAATGTGTTCTTAATAGCAAATGAAAGCTGTTAAGGAAATTTGCACACAGTAGAATTCATACAATGTCTATGCCCACTAAATTGCAGACTTTACTCTGTCAGACATGGCTGTATTTGTTACTTAATTTGAGGCAATTGAAAGTTTGCAAAAACAAAAACATTTTCCTCTCATGTCCCATGCTCACTGAGGGGATATAGAAAACCGTAAAGCTCAAATGGCACAGCTCAAGCTCTGATCTTTTCTGAAGATGATCTTTTCTCTACCTATTAATCTTTCTTGGAAATATTCACCTAGAGAGGAAAAATGCTTTTTCTTCCATCACAAAAGAGGCAAGCCTTTGAAAACCAGTCTTTGTTCTTCACAATGTGAACTTGTATAATGTACAAAGAAGTCTCTCAGAAGCCCATAAACAAAAGAACACCTTGCTGTACACAAGTTATCTGTTTAACTAAGAGCCCTTTCTTCTCCTCCTCTGTCATGATTTAAAGTATTTCAATGTGCCACAAAACTAAGATCTAATCATTGCAACACTTGGCAAAGGATTCCCACTGAGATTTTAGAAAAAAGCATCATACAATTTTATGTTAAGATGGGCTCCAAAAGCACATTGGAAATTGGTTAGAGATTGTTTACTTTTTTCATTAAAAATATTTAAGAAAATTAGATTTTCAGTGAATGATATGCACTGCTTTTAGAAATAATGTTTATAAGTTATTTGCCAACATAAATATTTTCAAATGAAGTTGTGGAATGTACATGTTAATCCATATAGTTGACTTGTACTATTATTCCTGAACCAGAAGCACTGATCAAAAACAATTGTTTATATCAAAAGTATACTTTTTTTGTTTTCTTTTCAACTGTGGGAAGAAATTTTGACTTGTGGAACAGATAGACTTTTGCTATCATCCTAAGTTGAAACTTCTAGCCTGCCAAAAATTTAAAGCATTTTGCCCTGTGTGAAATTTACCCATCCTTGTTTTTGTGTATCTGTAATATTCATATAATATATACAATATATGTAATTTTAGAATAAAAAGGAATGAATTACTGATATGTGCTATAAGATGGATAAAACTTGAAAATATTGTAAGAGAAAGAGAAGTTAATCACAAAAAGACCACATATTATATAATTTCCTTTGTACATAATGTCCAGAATAGCCAAATCAATAAAGATGGAAACTAGATTTGCTGTTGCCTAGGGATAGAGGGGAGGGGAGGAAGTGATTACTAATGGGTATGTGATTTATTTGCTGGCTGATGAAAATTTTCTAAATTTAAAATGTGACAATCATTATACAACTCAGTGAACATACTACAAATCACTGAACTGTACACTACACATGGGTGAATTTTATATGTGAAGTATCTCTCAGTAAGAATGTTTAAAAATTATGAGTACAGGAAGTCATTTTGGCCAGATGCAGAGGCTTATGCCTGTAATCTTAACATTCTGGGAAGCTGACACAGGAGGGTTGCTTGAGGCCAGGAGTTTGAGATCAGCCTGGGCAACATAGTGAGATCCCATCTTCATAAATACATAAAAGATAAAATAAATTAGCTGGGCGTGTTGGTATGTAACTGTAGACCTAGCTACTCGGGAGGCTGAGATGGAAGGATCTCTTGAGCCCGGGAGGTTGAGGCTGTGGAAAGCTGTGCTCAGGCCAGTGCACTCCAACCTAGGTTATCGAGCAAGACCTTGTCTAAAATAAATATAAATAAATATAAAGAAGATAAAAGTAATTTGAAGTGAATAACCCAAGAAAAAATTATGCAACATTTATCAAAATGAGATATCTCATTAAACTCTCATCTAAGAAACTGAAATAATTAAAATTGCTTTTGATATTCATATAAAAATGAACTTGTACTCACACATAATGAAAATAATACTAAAAATAAATATGTCACAAAGGAGAAATCCTTTTAGATGATGACCTAGATGATAGAAGCAGAATGAAAAACAGTAATGAAAGAGTAGATAAGACATAAACAAAATCTCTCCTTTCCTCTGCCCTGCTGTATGTGTGGAACCACCAAATACAGCTGTGGATTCTTCTCCCACACGTGAAGAGAGAATGAAGCTGCTCATGAGTGACCTTTAGAGTCAAAGCACTCTGAGTATGAGAGACGCCATTGAATGATGTGACCCTTCCCTTAAATACCTGTAAAGAAGATAACTGGTCAGTCAAATCAGTAAACTGCACTAAGAAAAAGCATGTGTTTACAAACACACGCTCAAATACATACACAGAGAGACACACACAGATGGACACTTTTTTTTTGAGACTGAGTTTTGCTCGTTGCCCAGGCTGGAGTGCAATGGTGCAATCTCGGCTCACCACAACCTCCGTCTCCCAGGTTCAAGCAATTCTCCCGCCTCAGCCTCCCAAGTAGCTGGGATTACAGGCAGGCGCCACCATGCCCAGCTAATTTTGTATTTTTAGTAGAGACGGGGTTTAACCATGTTGGTCAGGCTGGTCTCAAACTGATTACCTCAGGTGATCCACCCACCTTGGCCTCCCAAAGTGCTGGGATTACAGGCGTGAGCCACTGCGCCCAGTCCGTTGCTTTGTTTTTGTTTTTGTTTTTGTTTTACATAGTGTTATGGGTATAATAGAATTCCTTAAAACCAACTATTGGACCCAGAGGGATGCATGGAACCCACCTTTAAAACCCCTGCTCTGCACACTGGAAAAGTAGGAATATCTAACAATCCAGAGACATAGAAGAATTATTCTTACAAGGTTTCAGTTAGGCCAAAAACAAGGCTTTTGGGGGTGTTATTGGCTACAAGTAACTGACCACATGAAGTAAACGGAGTTAGAAACTAGGTGTGCAATGTAGACCAACACACTGGAACATAGGGCATAGACTGGGAGCAACAGAGGACTACAGTAGGAAGAACAGAGTCAATTTAACCTGAGTTCCTATTGAATGTTTGCTATTTAAGAGTTGTTAATCACAGGTTTTAATTGGTTTACTTCTCCAGCAAAAGTAGAAAAATATCTATACCATATTTTTGCTATGAGTACCAAATAAAATTATGTACTTATAGCAGGTACTACAGTACCTAGTGCTAAGTGGGTACACAGAATAAGATGATTTGTTTTGTGAAAAAGCCTTGATATTTCAGAATAGAAGCATAAATAGTAGGACTTGAGCTCTACCTATAAAATTACAGGGAGTGTTAAAGCCTAAATCCTGAGATTAAAGAGAGCCATTCAACACCCAAAGAGACTAGGAAGTGGAATTTAGTTGCAGAAACACAGAAAGTTAGAGTAATAGGTTGTGTGGTACTGACAACAAGGCTGTCTTCGTTCAGAGTTATCTTCTGAGACAGTGGTTCCTTTCCTATGCCATAGAGGGTGAGGTCTTGGATTTTCCTGAAGATAGAGCTGAGCTTACATTAGAGGGCACTTTACACACCCAAACCTACCAAGAGCTGAGCTGTGCAGAGTCGAAAACCTAGTAGCTTGTGGCTGGACGTGGTGGCTCATGCCTGTAATCCCAGCACTTTGGGAGGCTCAGGCGGGCTGATCACGAGGTCAGGAGTTGGAGACCAGCCTGACCAACATGGTGAAACCCTGTCTCTACTAAAAATACAAAAATTAGCCAGGCATGGCGGCACACAACTGTAATCCCAGCTACCTGGGACGCTGAGGCAGGATAATTTCTTGAACCCGGGAGGCAGAGGTTGCAGCAAGATGAGATCATGCCGCTGCACTCCAGCCTGGGCGACAGAGTAAGACTCTGTCTCAAAAAAAAAAAAAAAAAAAGGAAAAAGAAAAAGAAAACCTATTAGCTTCTGATCATCACTGGTGGGCTGGTGATGGCTTCTTGAGTCAAGAATAAGAATTAATCTGTTACCTGTAGCTTGTGACACTGGAAACACTATATTCGTTTCACTCTCATTTATTCACCTTAATACTGGATATACACAGGGATTTGGAAGGTGTTCTGAGAAGATCAGAATGATTAATGGAAGAAACTCACTGAGTTATGAAGAAAGATTGCAGGAAGTAAAAATGTATTGTTTACTTAAGGATTAGTTGTCTAAAGATATGTTAATAGTCTCCCAGTTCTTGAAAGGTAAAAATAACATGCTGTCCTTCATAAGCAAATTTAAAATTACTAGCCCATCAACAGTAAAACATGTACTTAAAGTTATTTTTCTCAGGGATGAGAATAGCTTCTAGCAAATTAAAAACAAAATCCTTCCTTCAATTCCTCTGATAAACAATAGAATTCATGTAATGAGGCAGCACGGATGATGCTGCTTGTAAAAGAAAAAAAGATAAACACTCTAACTTTAATAGAGACTGTCTTTGATCTTTTACTGTTGAAAGTTTTTGTCCCCCTCGCACCAACTAATTCACCAATTCTCTGATTCTCCAACACCAACTAGGTTTCAACAACTCAATTCAATTTCATTCTGACACTATCTGACACTAGAGTGTCAGATCATACAAGTTAAAGGGTCAAGACTGCCTCCACTTCGGACACTAGTTACAGTTACTACCTGTGCTTCTGACTAAATGACTGTAAATTGAGAGTTCCCATGACCCCATCCTCACATGTGATTATTTGCTAAATGGCAACACAGAATTAAAAAAAATCTTTATTTACATTGACCGATTTATTATAAATACTACAACTCAGAACAGCCAAAAGAAAGAGAAACACAGGGCAAGATGAGGGAGGAAGGAAACGCAGAGCTTCCGTGCTCTTTCTGGGTGCACACTTCCACTATTTCGATATATTCACCAACCCAGAAACTCTAAACCCTGTCATTTAGGTTTTCTTCAGCCATTGGTGAATAGCTCAATCTACAGATCCTTTCCCATTCCTGGAGGTTGGGGAAAGTAGGGCTTATAGTTAACCAATTCTTGGTCTTTTTGGCAATCAGCTTCCGCCCTGAAGGTATGTGCCCACCAAGAGTTTCCTCATCAGGGCATAAAAGACTCCATCACCCTTTTCACTCAGAAAATTCCAAGGGTTTTAGAAATTCTGTGCCAGGTAGCAGGGACAAAGACTACGTGTTTTTTTTCTTTCTTTTTTTTGAGATGGAGTCTTGCCCTGTCACCCAGGCTGGAGTGCAGTGGCATGATATTGGCTCACTGCAACCTCCGCCTCCTGGGTTCAAGTGATTCTCCTGCCCCAGGCCCCCGAGTAGCTGGGATTACAGGCGTGTGCCACCACGCCCAGCTAATTTTTTGTATCTTTGGTAGAGACGGGGTTTCTCCATGTTGGCCAGGCTGGTCTCAAACTCCTGACCTTGTGATCCGCCCACTTCAGCATCCCAGAGTGCTGGGATTACAGAAGGGTCAAGTGTTTTCCTATGATACCACAACTATATACCAACCCATGGAATTAGATTATCACAAACAAGGTGAAATACTAGGCCACCAATTAATATACGTCCCGCACACACACACACGTATCTTGTTGTAGCTCCCCATCAAATGTTCACGTTTGCCCATTTCTTACAGTTTGTTTTGACCATATAGCCAGATTTCTCTGTTCCCCACAGACATTTGAACTTTGGCTTATCCCCATACCTGAGGAAGCGCTAAGATGCAGAATATACCCTGTTCATTAGGTCATCCCAAGAATCAGCTGACTACCCCAGGTACATTTCCTGTCGTGGTGCCTGTCATGCGATGTACTCACTCCTCATTGCTTGCCTAATTTCCCCTTAGACATTTCTGCAAAGTTCTGCCTACTTCTATAAAAGAAAGACTTTTTTTTGTTTGATTTTTCATTTCTTTTCATTGGACACTTCTTAAAACAAGTGTTAATAATGCTAAAATCACTTCAAATGTCAATACCAGCATCAAGTCTATCCAGACAAAATGAAACTAATAATTAAACAATTATATCATAGACTTAGGCAATGGAAAATTGGCAATCTGAAGTCTTCTGAATTTATAAAGGTGCTTTTTGTAAGGTGCTTTTTACAAACTGGGTTCTACAGTGAAGGAAAGGTAAAAATACATCATTTTAAAAATAACATTTGACTACATACCAGGGAAAATTTTCTTAAAATTTCATTACTTCATTTTTATGAGTTCTCACTTACATAGAATTACATTATTTTTATCTCATCTATAGCTCACTTATATAAGCCAAATCAGACATCATCCTGCCCAATCTTTTCTAAAAAATATACATAATTTTTATTAGAAAATAAAAATATGAAATGCTTCACAAATTTGCATGCCATTTTTTGCAGGTATATGCTAGCCTTTTCTGTATTATTCCAGTTTTAGTAGATATGCTATCTACTTGAACACAGAATCTCTTTTTATTATTATTACAAGGATAGTTGAGATTCAGGGGCTACATTGAGAGGACGGCCAGTTAATCACCTCTTTAAAATAAAAATAAAACTTTGCATTACCCCCCAAAAGCCATCTGGATAGGGAAAAAATGAATTATGTCATGAAGTTGACATTTTTTACCATTGGAGGTTTGCATGATAAAACAATATTGTGAAAGAGAATGTTGACTTTCGTGTGGATTTTAGTTGTGTAAATGGATTCAGCAACTTTATTTGAGGAAACAGTTCCGTTTACTAAACTAATATCAATAAGCTGATTACTTGAAAGTTAAATATATTAATGAAACAAATATATTTTCTGATAATGTTTATTTAATGACAACAGACAATTTTACATGTCTTACAAATACAAAAACAATGAAAAAATACCTCCATTTCTTTTTGTGCTATCTTGTTCTTATTATAGTCTTTTCTTTAAAACAACTTTGTCCAGGCAAAAAAGTTAAACTAGATGAAAAATCCACCGTGTTACTTTTGGACTTAGTAAAGCCACTGTGCATTGTTTGCACCAAAACAGCATTGTGTATTGGTAGCAGAAAACCTAGAATCCTCATTGTAAATGGAAACATAAGTAGAAAAACAATATCGTACTAATACATGTGCCTTTGATTCTACTGCAGAATTAAATAGAAAGCATGAACAAGATTCCATTGCATAGCTAAATAGTAAGTATGAACAAGATTCCACTGTATAGCTACATAAGATGCATGAACAATGAACAGCAAAAAATGTTTGTAAACTTTATAAATAATTGATCAGATGTGAGGTGGATCTGGCTGCCACATGGGTCACCCCATTGATTGCCAGGTTGACCTGGTTGATCCAGCTGGCTAGGCCAGTGTCCCCTGCCTCCTTCATGGCTCTGTGTTGCAAGCTCATGGAGGATGAGGATGATGTGTTCATTAAAAGACTGTTCTTCTGGTTAGGGTAAATGATTAGTTACTAAAATGTATGAATAAAACAAATACACAAAAGGTCAATTGAATTGCATAAATATTTCTCATGCAACATGGCTAAAAATGTCCTCTCTTCCTAAATGGACTTTATGTCCTGTGAAACTCTTCCAGTTCATTTACATGCATAACTTCACCACTGGTTGTAATTCACATATTATTGCTAAATCAAACAGTCATTAAAAAC
This sequence comes from Gorilla gorilla gorilla, assembly GCF_029281585.2. Classification (NCBI taxonomy): domain Eukaryota; kingdom Metazoa; phylum Chordata; class Mammalia; order Primates; family Hominidae; genus Gorilla; species Gorilla gorilla. Next base: position 22,339,552 of record NC_073246.2, read on the forward strand.
ATATGGTCAGAAACTAATTTAAGAAAGAATATTTGTCTTTTTTATATTTTTCAAAACAATATTAGGTATAAAGTAAAAACTCACTGAAGCTTCTTAAATGAGTGTTATTTTCAAAGTTAAACTATTCAGATTTATTAGTGATTCTGTCAGTTGTTTATAAAATCACACATTCTGGTTTCACCTTCATTCTAAATTTTTAACTTAAACAAAAGGAGCAGCTCTTCTAAATGTAAAAAATATGCTATTATAAACCATCTGTATTTTTGTTAATGGTGAAAAATATGAGGAAAAGTAAAATAATTTGCATATAGATACAGACACATTTCATTCTCACTTTTAACTAAATGGGCTTATTTTGGTCAGTTAATTCACTGGGAGATATTCTGAGTTGTATGTATCAATCAACTCTAACGCAAGGTGTCTTGCAGAAAAAAAATGGACCCATCTACCTTTCACTTTGCAGGAAGAATTGGAGCTTAGATGGACTCTTTGATCAGAAGATCAAAATGTTTAACACACATAAATGCATGTTCTGGACATTGCAGTACCTCATATTTCTATAATATCAGGATCAGCAATGAACTCTTTGTAACCAGTTGTTTTCAAATATAAGTTAAATATTTGGCACTCAAAGATAGTCCACAAGCAAGAATATCAGCAACAGTTGAAAACTTATCAAAAATGTAAAATCCTTTATTAAACTTATTAAAAATGCCTCTCCTCCAAACTACTACATTGGAATCTGCATCTTAACAGGCCTTTGTATACATATGAAATTTGAGAAACACCAGGTTATGTGCTTTAACAGCACAGAGGGATGCTTTAAAAGGGACTTTCTTGTGTATGGAATTGAACTAGATGTTCAATTCGTTCTTCTGATCCTGAGATTATATGGGATCTCTGAAGGGGTAAAAGAAATGAATCTTAAATTTTTACGTAATCTGCCACTTTCTTGTCCCTCAACTTCTCTAATTTGAAGGAAAATATTATTTCATTCATTTGCTCTTCTTTATTAGTATTTTCTCTCAGGAAACCAAATAAAAAAAGTACAAAAGGAATTTCTCATTTTCTGTCATTTTCAAAGTATAAGTCAAACCTTGATCCAGGCAGCAAAAGACAATTTAATAATTGACAGCCAGTTTAACCAGAGAGATTTTGCCTTTAATGTCAAAAATACAAAGCCACCAATTTCTTCAATTGTCAAGAAATTTTTATTAACATTGGCCCACAGTGAATTCTTTCATACTTCTTCCTGTTTTCCATTCCCAATACTATTCCGCTGGGGTACACGATAATGATTATCATCTCAATTCCCACAATACTACCTAACTAGTTTCCGAATTTTCACACTATTCTCTCTGATCCATTTTGTATACTGTAGCCATAGTAAAATTTCTGAAATAGGAAACTGATCATGTTATCCCCTGCTTGAAACTCTGCAAATGTTTTCATTTTTAGGAAAGAGCTCAAACTCTGCAATAGCCTTCAGTAAATATCCCTGGTGATCATAACTTCGCTCTCCTTTGGCCTAGTCTCTTTGCTTCCCTCTCTTGTACTCTGCACTCTGCACTCTATGCATATCAAATTCCTGTCACTTTCACAAGCTCACCTTTTCAGATTTGGTATCCTGCTACTTCAATTTAACTCTTTCCTTATATTACATATAAAATAATATATACTGTATATGGGATGTCCAATATAACACATAGTTTCTTTTCTCATCCTAAGTGCCACTTCAACTAGGAAGCCCATCATAATAAAATACATCTTATGTAGATTTCATAGCACCCTGCAATTCTCTACCTTCACACATACTGCACTGTATTAAATCACCCAATTACTTGTAAAACTTTGTGAAAATATTGTTTACCTAATCTTAGCAGATTACCTCTTAAACTGTCCATTTTAATAAAAACCTGTCTGATTTAGGTGATTATAGAACAACGAATAAAAATCAGGTAAACTGCAATGATAAAAAGTGAACAGGAATTTGTGGCAGGACTAAACACCAAAAGAGAGGAGAATATCAAAATAAAATAGAGGCCTAGTACTGATTATCTGGAGATAGACTTTATGGAGACAGTTGACTATCTTTTGAGACTTAATGAAATTTCTTTGAGTTTCCTGAGCTATGTCTTATGAAAAACTCAATACCTTTCTCCAAATGCTGTATGAATTGCCTCTCCCTGCAATTTTTGTTCCCGTGTCTGTTTCCTAGTTCCTTCTTCTGCTGAAAGTTATAACTCTTTTCACAACTCTTTTCTCTTAGCTTTCTATCAACCCATTTGTAAAATGTGACTCTTATCAGTAGACATAGTATATTTTAGAAATTTGGAAACAACCAATGTCTTTTTCACTGCACAACTTAAACAAATATTAAATATCTTATTACTATAATAATTATTATTATTTTGCAAGAACTTTGTTCTTGATGAAGAATTGTTCTAGGTTGGGCATGTTGGCTCATGCTTGTAATCTTAACACTTTGGGAGGCCAAGGAGAAAGGATCTTTTGAGTCCAGGAGTTCAAGACCAGTGTGGATAACATAGGGAGATACCATCTTTACAAAAATAAAAAATTAAAAAATTGTATCCTGGTGGGGTGGTGCATGCCCATGGTCCAGGCTACTTAAGAGGCTGAGGTGGAAGGATCACTTGAGGCTGAGAGGTCAAGGCTGTGTAAGCTGTAATCACACCACTGAACTCCAGACTGAGCCACAGAGAGAGACCCTGTCTCAAAACAAACAAAAAAAAAAGGATTTCTATACCAATTATTTGGTCACCATGCCAATCTCATGGACTGGAAGATTCACCATTGTTAAAATGTTCATATTACCCAAAGCATCTATAGATTCAATGCAATCCCTATCCAAATACCAATGACATTATTCACAGATGTAGGAAAAAAAATTATAAAATTTATATGGAACCACAAAGACCTGACTAGCCAAAGCTATGCTAAGTGAAAAGAACAAAACTAGAAGAATCACATTACCTGACTTCAAATTATACTACAGAGCTATATAACTGAAATAGCATGGCCCCGGCATAAAAACAAACACATAAACCAAGGGAACAGAATAGAGAACCCAGAAACAAATCTGCCCACCTACAGTGAATTCATTCCTGACAAAGATGTCAAGAACATACATTGGAGCAAGAACAATCTCTTCAATAAATGGTGCTGGGAAAAATTCATATGCAGAAGAATGAAACTAGACCCCTATCTCTCGTCATATACAAAAAATGAAATCAAAACGAATTAAAGGCTTAAATCTAAGATGTCAAACTATGAAGCTACTAGAAAAAAAAAAACTTTGGAGACACTCTCCAGGACATTGATCTGGGCAAAAATTTCTTGAGCAATACCCCATAAGCACAGGCAACCAAAGCAAACGAGGACAAAGGGGAAGACATCATGTTAAAAAAGCTACTGCACAGCAAAAGATACAATCAACAAAGTGAAGAAACAACCCACAAAAATGGGAGAAAAGATTTGCAAACTACTCCTCTTACAAGAGATTAATAACTAGAGTATATATATAAAGAACTCAAAGAGCTCCACAGGAAAATAATCTAATAATCCAGTCAAAAAATTGAAAAAAGATTTGAATAGACATTTCTCCAAAAAAGACATACAGATGACAACCAGACATATGAAAAGGTACTCAACATCATTGATCATCAGAGAAATGCAAATTGAAACTGCAATGAGATATCATGTCACCCTTGTTAAAATGGCTTTTATCCAAAAGACAGGTAATAACAAATGTTTGTGAGGATGTGAAAAAAAGGAAACCTTTGTACACTCTTGGTGGAAATGTAAATTAGTAAAACCACTTTGGAGAACAGTTTGGAGGTTCCTCAAAAAACTAAAAATTGAGCTACCTTGTGATCCAACAATTCCTCTGCTGGGTATATACCCAAAAGAAATCAGTATATCAAAGAGGTATCTGCACTCCTGTGTTTGTTGCAGCACTGTTTACAATAGCTAAGATTTACAAGCAAACCAAGTGTCCATCAACAGATGACTGGATAAAGGAAATGTGGTACATACACACAATGGAGTACTATTTGGCCATACAAAATGAGATTCACTCATTTGCAACAACATGGATGGAAATGGAGATCAATATGTTAAGGAAAATAAGTGAGACACAGAAACACAAACACTGCATGTCCTCGCTTACTTGTGGGATCTAAAAATCAAAACAATTGAACTCATGGACATGAGTTCAAGAGTAAAAGGATAGTTTCCAGAGGCTGGGAAGGGTAGTGGTATAGGTGGCTGAGGGAGAGGTAAGGATGGTTAATCCATACAAAAAAATAGAAAAAATGAAAAACATCTACTATTTGATAACACAATAGGGTGGCTATAGTCAATTATATGCTTAAAAATAACTTAAGGAGTGTAATTGGATGGTTTGTGACTCAAAGGATAAATGCTTGAGGGGATGGATACCCCCATTCTAGATGATGTGCTTATTTCAAACTGCATGCCTATATCAAAACATCTACATAGTAGATGTGTCTACTATGTACCCACAAAATAAAAAATAAAAATAAAAATGAATAAATACTTGAATGGATTCACCTAAAAAGAGCATTTGCTTTTAGGGAACACCTATCCCAAAACCCTATCCTAAACTTGGTGACATCAAAATTTTCAAATTTTCTTCCAGCTCAGAAAAACTATCCTCTAGTTTTTCCCCGTGGAAATGAAAACATTCATTTGAGAAGGCAAATATCTATACTACTAGTGGTCTTATTTTTGTCCTTGTTATGATGTCATATATGTCAGAGTTACCTAAAAGATTTAGAAATAATAATCAGAATGTAAGCCCCCACAGGAAAGAATTTTGTGTCTTCAATACTGCATCCCCATTATCTATAATAAGACTAGGCAAAGTATAGTGATATAATAAAAATTATAAAATGAATGAGTGAAAGAATTAACCTTCCTAATCCAACAAATTGTTGGGGTTCTTCATTCGATAACCACTAGAGGGAGTGCAAACAAAATTAACAACAACACCACCACCAACACCAACAACAAACCATAGAAGCGCTGGGAAGGTTTCAAATAGGAGAAAAAAACAACAACAATATAGGAAAACAATGGAAAGTATTACCCATTTTTCCCTTCTCTAAATATGAACTATATGACAGCAACTGTCTTTGAGGTATTTGAGAAAGCATAATAAACAGAGGAGAGACTTAGAATATGAGTCCCCAGACTGCCAAGGGTAAAATTTTTAGTTGAAAAGCATATAGGTCTCCAAGCCTAGATCTTTGGAGAAAAGGTCATGATTTTGGGACACAAATCAATTTTTAAAAATCTATCAAATGTACATAATATTAATAAATATTTACAAGGATGCAATATTCTGGATGTTTCTGCAAAAAGTTGATTTCGATTTTTTAATGCTAATTAATGCTGAAAGAGTAAATAGGAGGATACTGGATATTTATATTTTGATAGCTGGGAGCAGGACCAGCTACATAATTTGTGAGGACCAGTTAAAAAATAGAAATGTAGGCTTCTTGTTAAAAAATTATTGGGAATTTTACAACATCAACAGTAGCACATTAAACCACGTATAAGACCCTTTTGCATACCCATAAAGCTGATTGTGGTTGGGAATAATACTAAGTGCAATGAAATATGCTGAAATGGTGGTCATCTATGTCTTTGTGACAAAACATTTTTGACACAAAATTATTTACCTAAACATCTACTTGAATAATAGTTTATGTTATATTATTTTGCCTCAGCATTAACTTCCTTTATTACTGAATTTAACTGTATCTTTCCTCTTTGGAAATGGGAAAATTAGAGACACTATTAGATGATAACATCTTCTGATTAAAAGTTCCTTGATGATCAAAGTAATGAAAAAAAGATAATTAACATTTATGAACCAATTAGTATGTGCTAGATGCTACAACTACATAGGCTCATTAATCCTGAAGTAAAAATTTTCCAGTTATCAGCATACATTCATGTGTAATTAATGAAGTAATTAACAAATGTAAGTAACTTGTCAAAGTATCACACAACCAATAGATGACTAATTAAGAATCAATACCGAGATTTGTTTAGTATGAAAAAAGAGAAACTTCCCTAATTCCTTCTTAGAGCATTCTAGTTGTCTCTTCTTTTCCCCCTATTCCCCAGGGAAAATGAAGTTATGAATATGATTGATTATATCCCAAGGCATTAACTGTGTATTAAAAAGCATACATTTCTTATTTTCTCTGTTTTTTCCCCTTGTGTTACACAATTTTTTGATACTTCCTCTCTCTCTCTCTATTTTTCTCTAAATTGCATGAATTCGGATGCTCAGATTTAGATCTACATAAGTGGGAAACTTCATTTATATACTAAACTTAAACGTCCTTTTACTGAGCTCTTTATTGATGTACTGAGTTCTTGCAAAGCGGTTGTCAAAAACCTGTTCTGTTATTGCATCTTGTGTTCTCAGGTAGAAAAATGGAATGATGTGTAAGGTGATGTTTTTATAGTTTTGCATCTTTATTCATAGCATCCAACCTCATACTTAACTTCCCTTTACATCCATACGGTGTGTGATACTTACAGTTTTGTTTTTAGGATTAAATAATGTAATGAATGCATAGTGCCTAACTGGCACATCCATTCTACTTGACAAAATCAACTATAATAATAATGATATATCTATTTCAGGGTGGAGGATGGGCCTATGAAAATACATATTTGGAACAATTGAATTAGAAAAAAATCATTGATTTGCAAATTGAATAGGATAAGATTATCAAAGTTAGCTTTGAGAATCTGATAAGAAAGAGAATAAGAGATACACGTGACATTTCAAAGTTTGAACTGTCTGATGATAGTCAATTACATTACGAAAGCTAGACCTTTTCAACTAGAAATGATTCCTGGAAGAATTTTATCAACTTGACATTTATAAAAGCTATATTTGATAATATATGACAAAATATGGCAAATATTCTAGTTTCTTGTGTCTCTATAAAAGCTCAAAATGTGACTTTCACTCAATGAATATGTTTCTATGGAAACTAACATAAATAATGTATTATATTATTTTCTAATGATCTAGCTTAGTACAGGACTAGAATTTCAAAGGCTGAAACAAATAAAATTTATTTAATATCTTAACTTTGTCAAGCAAGAGCTAGAAGACATGGGTCACATTAAAATTCTTCTTAAGATTTCAATATGTCAGTATTCTATTTGTTGAATAAATGGTGACCTATATGTTTTAAAGAAAATATATGTAAGAATTAATTGACATGCTATTGTAAAAATTTATGAGTTTTACTTGAATTCTCCTTCAGACAGATGGCTATTTCATTTTAAAAAGACAGAGGACACAGGAGTGCATGGGGTGAGAAAAAGTATTTTATTATTTTTCCTCCAAAAAAGTTTTGATTTTAGCTAGGTACTTAGACATGTGCAGTTTGAGATCCAAAGTTCAGCACCATAAATCTTAGAGCAGACCATCTGGAGCTAAAAATATTTAAGAACAGGTGTTATAAATTGCCCATTTATGTTCATATAGGAGCAAGATGGTAGTAGAAAATCTGCTTTCAAGTAGAAGTACATCTTGATGGACATTTCAGAATAAATTATCTGCCAAATATACTCTTAAGTGTATAAATAGATTTTGTCATATAGGTGAGGTCACTTGGGAGCATCTGTTTACATTTTGGAAATTTCAAGTTAAGTTTCCATTTTAGAATATTTGTTGCTTGATAGATCTTTTTACAGGAAATATTTAACAGGAGATTTTTCTTTAGGTTTCTTTTCTTTGTAACATAAAGCTATTTTGTCAGAGAATAATTAATATGTCTTCTTACTTATTATGGCAGGTATACCCAACAATCACTTATTTGCAAATATCTTTATTTTATATACAATCACCTCTTTGCATTCATAGGGGATTGGTTCTAGAACTCCCTGAGGATACAAAAATCCATGGATACTCAAGTGCCTTATATAAATGGTGTAGCATCTGCATGTAGCCTTAGGTGTACTATGTGTATAGTCTTTAAATCATCCCCACATTACTTATGATACCTAACACGATGTAAATATTATCCTTGAACAATGTGGCAGGTCAGGAATGCTGACTCCCCATGTAGTCAAAAATCTGCATATAGTTTTTGACTCCCCAAAAACTTAACTATTAACAGCCTACTGTTGACTAGGAGCCTTACCAATACCATAAACAATTACACACATTTTATATGTTATATGTATTATATGCTGTGTTCTCCTCATAAAGTAAGCTAGGAAAAAATAAAATGTTATTAAGAAAATCATGAGAAGATAAAATATATTTACTATTCATTAAGTGGAAGTGAATCATTATAAAGGTTTTCATCTTCATCTTTTCACTTTGGACAGGCTGAGGGGGAGGAGGGAAAGGAGGAGTTGGTCTTGCTGTCTCAGTCATGGCAGAGTAGAAGGGGTGGAGGAGGCAGGAGAGGCTGGCAAACTCAGTGTAACTTTACAGAACTCATTGTAATTTCTGTCTAACTTTTGTGCATACAGTACTAATCCTTCCCCCACTGTTTGCTTTACTTTCAGCGTCTGTGTCATGGAAGGGACCATGTCATAAAATTGCTATAGCATATAGCAGTCTTGAAGAATCAGAACAATTCTGCTAGATTCTCTAATGTCAGTTTGTTTCCTGGTACTGCTGCTTCTAATTCTTCTTCTCATCATCTGGCACTGGCTCAAAAGCACGCCACCCATCTCCAGCAAGTCATCTTCTGTTAATTCCTCTGGAGTGGTGTCTATTAGCTCTTAAATTTTTTCAAGATCCAAATCTTGAGTCCCTTCCCCCTCTACCTTTTTTTTTTTTTTGCCGTATCCACAATTTCTTTCATGATTTCCTTGATTGACTTTATTGTAAATTAGATGTTTTAGAATGCAAAACATCTGGACACAGTTTTCCCTAGGAGGAATTTATTATTTTGGGCTTAATGACTTTCATGGCTTTTTCTATAACAGCAATGGCATCTTTAATGGTGTAATTCTCCCAGACTTTCATTATGTTTTCTCTGTGAATATTCCTTTTTATAGCATTGAGAATCTTTTCCATAGAGTATCATGCATAATGAGCTAAAAAGTCCTTACTACCTCCTGATCTCATGGCTGAACTAGAGACTTTGGGAAAAGTAGACCCCTTCGAAGGCTTCAGAGATGATCTCACGGGGTTCTGGGTGGCCAGGGACATTGTCTAATATCAAAAGAACTTTAAAAGGTAGTTCTTTGCTGGCAAAGTATTTCCAGACTTCAGAGACAAAGCATCAATAAAACCAACCCAGACTAAAAATTTCTTGTTGTCCAAGTCTTCTTGTACAACCAAAAGGCTAGCAGCTGGTATTTATCTTTTCTCTTCAAGGCTGGGGAATTAGTAGCTCTTTAGATGAGGGCAGTTCTGACCATAAACCCAACTGCATTTGCACAAAACAGTAGAGTTAGCCTATCCCTTCCTTCCTTCCTTAAATTCTGCTGCTTGCTTCTCTTCCTTCCCAATAAACATCCGTTGTGGCATTTCTTTTTTCCAGAATGCAGCACTTATGCCTGTATTAAAAGCCTGTTTGAGCAGATATCTTTTGTCCTCAATTATTTTCTTCCTTTGTAATTGTATTTAATTAATTGTATTTCATTTTAATTTTTATATATTTTTTGTTTCAATAGCTTTTGGGGTAGAAGTGGTTTTTTGTCATGTGGATGAATTGTATAGTGGTGAAGACTGAGATTTTAGTGCACCTGCTACCCAAATTTCTTAAAGGGATCTGGGAATTTACCTGCTGGCTCTTGGTTGGCAGAAGCTACTTCTCCTATTATTTTCAGATTTTTTTAATCCAAATCTCCATTTAACATTATTAAACCATCATTTGCTGGCATTAAATTTTACAGCTTTAGATCCTTCCCTTTCTTTTGCTTTAAGTTGTCATATAATGACTTTGCTTTTTCTCAAATTATATTAAAATATAGAGGTGTGTCTTTTTGTGTGTGTGTGTGAGATGGAGTCTCCCTCTGTCACCCATGCTGGAGTGCAGTGGCACCATCTCTGTTCACTGCAACCTCTGCCTCCCGATTCAAGCGATTCCTCTGCCTCAGTCTCCCGAATAGCTGGGACTACAGGCACGTGTCACCACAACTGGCTAATTTTTTTGTATTTTTAGTAGAGATGAGGTTTCACCATGTTAGCCAGAATGGTCTCGATCTCCTGACCTCCTGACCCACCCACCTCCGCCTCCCAAAGTGCTGGGATTACAGGTGTGAGCCACCATGCCCAGCCAGGTATGCTATAGCAATTTTGGCCTCGTATAAAAACTACATTTTCAAAACAAGATGAGACAAAAGGGTACTTTGCAAAAAGTGCAAGGTTTTCACATCTGTTGGCATAGATGCAGCAATGGCTTAATAAATTTTCTTTTCTTTTTTTTTTCAATGGTCCTTACACTAGATTAATTTATCTTGAAATACTGGGAAACTGCAGCTGCAGACTTCAACATACAGCACACAGCAAACAAGGTAATGTTTTCTTGTAATGTCATGACTTTTCTGTGATTCTCAGGATCACTTCAAGCATCACTAACAGCATTTTGTATGAGTCTCATGCTGTTATTCAAGGTTCACAGTCTTGCACTAAACATGAAAATATGTGAGAACCATAGGAGATCACTTTTTACTATAGTACACAATTTACTGGAGAGATGAACTGCTCACATGGAGATTATTAACATTGCATGGCTTTTTTTTTCTTTTTTCTTTTTTTTGAGATGGAGTCTTGCTCTGTCACCAGGCTGGAGTGCAGTGATGCAATCTCGGCTCACTGCAACCTCTGCCTCCCAGGTTCAAGTGATTCTCCTGCCTCAGCCTCCTGAGTAGCTGGGACTACATGCAGGTACCACCATGCCCAGCTAATTTTTGTATTTTTAGCACAGATGAGGTTTTACCATGTTGGTCAGGATGGTCTCGATCTCTTGACCTCGTGATCTGCCTGCCTTGGCCTTCCAAAGTGCTGCGATTACAAGCATGAGCCACTGCGCCCGGCCTATTGCATGACTTTTAAGCTGATATTGGCAACACTTGAGCTCACCACAACAGAAACAGGATGTGGCTACCAAATTATTACAGTAGTACAATATGTAGTACAGTTAATTTTATGCAGTTGTAATTTAATAGTGCATCTTAACATTTGTTTACGTTTATCTCAACTGTGAATGGCACCATGTAGATGTGTGTTTATATGTGTAATATTTTATAAACTTTAACTTCTTATCATAAAACTGTGTCTATTTTATGGTAGTAAATGATAAAACAAGTAAGTATCTACATTGATTTTATGCACTTATAACATACCTAACTTTTTCTTATTTTTCTCTCTATTTCTAGGCTATGCAGTTCATCTGAGTTTTTTTTTCAAACTGTGGCAAATCTCAAAAAAAATTCCAGTATATTTATTGAAAAAAGTTTTCACAGAAGTAAACTTATGCAGTTCAAACGTGATTATTCAAGGATCAACTGTCATTGCTATATTGTATGGTTTAGGAAATAATAATTTTAAAAGACTATAAAATATTCTGTACAGACACAACAATTTTTTGAGTATTTTTGATCCGTGGTTGGTTGAATTTACAGATGTGGAATCCATTGATATGGATGGATGAGCATACTTCCTTTTCCTTTCTACCTCAAGGATGAATATGTATATTTATTGTTGGGAAACTTTTTATCATCTTAATATATAGAAGACTTTGGAGTTGGGTGCGGTGGCTCACACCTGTAATCCCAGCACTTTGGGAGGCTGAGGCAGGCAGATCACAAGGTCAAGAGATCAAGACCATGCTGGCCAACATGGTGAAACCCCATCTCTACTAAAAATACAAAAATTGGCTGGGCATGGTGGTGCGTGCCTATAGTCCCAGCTACTTGGGAGGCTGAGGCAGGAGAACTGCTTGAACCTGGGAGGCGGAGGTTGCCGTGAGCTGAGATCGCGCCATTGCACTGCACTCCAGCCTGACAACACAGCAAGACTCCATCTCAAAAAAGAAAGGACTTTGGTTGGCAGAACTGCTTTATTTCCTCAACAACACCGTTCTCCACATAAGGTAGAAAAGCCAATCTATATTATATGCACGTCAGCTAATATCCAGTGAATGCAGAGCTTGGGAAAAAGAAACGCTGCTCTTGTTTTATCCCGCAATCTTATTGCTCCAAAATTCTGCCGAATTCTTCTACTGCCCAAAGTCTAATTATAAAAATTATTAAATTTTATTTATTTCTACACACAAATTGGAGTTTTGTCATTTGAAATCAAAGACTTCACACTAATTTTCTACCTAAATAGGTACTGTGCCCTGCTATATGGAAAGCACCATGCTAGGAGTTGAGGTTTCAATTTACAAAGACAAATAAAACTTAGAATTATCCATGAAGAATTTGAAGCTAGGTATAAAAAGAAGAAAGCTCTAAATTAAAATTGAGTATGAAAACATCCAAAGTTCAGGAATATAAGAATTGCTATTGAAACACAGAAAAATTATATAAATATAATTTTCTGGGGGTTTCCTAAGCCAGAGAATTACGTGTTATTCTTCTTGTTCTTCACTTTATAAACCCAATCTTTTTAACAGGTTTTGTCCATTCTCTGTCTTGAGCCCTTTGGGATTTTCTTTATTTCATTTTCTTTCCTTTTTTAGGATGTATATTGTGTATATTTTGCATATAAGTAATTGTAATTGTGTTGTATTATTCTTAAATAGTATTTAAGAGCATGACCTCGAGAGTCAGATCACTAGTGCACAAATCACATGTCTACCGCTTAGATATTTTATCTGGGGTGAGTCTTTTAAACTTTCTGCTTTTTGGTTTCCACGTTGGTTAAATATGGCTGAAAACAATACTTACTTCAAAAAGTTAGATCTAAAGAAGGTGCATTATTTCAGCATCCAGCAAAATAGCTGATATATAGTAAGAGCTCAATTAATGTTACTTATTTTGTGTTATTACCACAGTTTGTTACTTGTTCCATATTCTCGGATTCCACCCTCATTCATCCTTCACCCATCATCTGGATTTACTTTAATAAAATATACATATGATCATTTAATTTAACTACCTATATATAGCTCATTGGAAACTCCCATTTGCCTTCAAGATGAGCTCATAGATTTTTTGAGAGCATGATAGGCCTTTTATCATCAGTACCTTGTATCACTAGTTTTACAACTGTCTGTTCATGTTCCCATCTTCCAAGCATTGTCCTTCTTGTCTACCTTTCAAATCTACCCTTGGTGCTCCAGATTCTGGGCAGAAAACGCTACATGCCTTCAGTTACTTGAACTGGCAATGCTCTATTTCCCTCTTCTGAGACTTAGAACTCATTGAATTCACATTGCTTTCTTTATTCTTTCTCCACTCACCCCCATTCTTTCACAGGGCAAACTTTGTGTTATTTCCTCCATTAAAGTGCCCCAATTCTACCCCACAACAGAGCTATTTCCTTTTCTGTGTGTGCCTCCTGTGTGAAGCCTAGACAACCCCAAATTGTGGCATATAACCACAGCGTATTGGAATTTCCAGTTTTCTTATCGGATGCTTCAATTCGCTGTGTATTGTTCAAAGTCAGAGCCAGACTCATTTAATTATCGTATGTTTAAGCCTGGAGGAATATACATACATACGCATAAATTAGGTCCTGAAAATAATTTGGTGTATATTTAACATAAAGAAGTACAGTTTTCCTTGAGTTTTGAAAAAAATGTTTCCAGTAATGAAACTCAGGAGAGCAGATAAATCAGAAGTTTAAACCTGTGCAATTATATGGATACCAAAAAAGTATTATAAATTCAGAAACCACAATATATAGCATACTGTTCTTTTATGTGCTTATTTTGCAAAATCAACCCCTACTATTGAAATTTGGTAATATATGTATTAAAATTACATAACTCTGTGTGGAAGGAGAATATGGCATATTGGAAAATTAAAGTCTGCACTGAAAATGTGGTGTCTTGGATTGGTATTCTTGGCATACAACTGACTGCCTAGGGCACTTTAAGCTACTTAATTTATCTGATTACTGTTTTCCTCAATTGACCTTCAAGTGAAAATGGCTTCAGTTCCTTCCAGCTTTAGAATCCCAAAATCCTAATATTACTGTATGTTAGGGATTTTATTGTATCACTTCCAAAATGTATATGTTGAAGTCCTAACCTCCAGTACCTCAGAATGTGACTATATTTGAAGGTAGGGCCTTTAAAGAGGTGATTAAGGCCAGGCTCTGTGGCTCATACCTGTAAACCCAGCACTTCGGGAGGCTGAGGCAGGTGGATCACTTGAGTCCAGGACTTCCAGATCAGCCTGGCCAAGATGGTGAAACTCTGTCTCTACTTAAAACACCAAAATTTGCCAGGTGTGGTGGCAGGTGCCTGTAATCCCAGCTATTTGGGAGGCTGAGGCAGGAGAATTGCTTGAATCCATGAGGTGGAAGTTGTGGTGAGCTGGGATGGCACCACTGCATTCCAGCCTGGGCAATGAGTGAGACTCCATCTTTAAAAAAAAAAAAAAAGGTGATTAAGTTAAAATGAGACCATTAAGATGCATCCTAATCCAATTTTACTGGTATCCTTCCGAGAAAAGAACATTTGGACACACAGGACACCAGTGATATATGCACACACACAAAAATACCATGTAAGGACACAGCAGTAATGCAATCATCTGGAAACCAAGGGGAGAGTCCTCAGAACAAATCAAACTTGCTGACTCTTTGATCTTGCATGTCTAGCCTGTAGAACTGGGAAGATTATTCTGGTTGGCTCAATCTAATTCAAGGCATACCTTGGAAGTATTGGATACCTTGGAAGTATTGGGGGTTGGGTTCCAGACCACTGTAATAAAATGAACAAAGTAAGTAACACATACATTTTGGTTTTCCAGTGCATAAAATGTATGTTTACACTATACTGAAGTCTATTAAGTGTGCAATAGTATTATGTTTCAAAAATGTACATACCTGAACTTAAAAATATTTTATTTCTAAAATACGCTAACAATCGTCTGACATAGAGACACAAAGTGAGCCCATGCTGTTGGAGAAATAGCACTGATAGACTTGTTCCATGCAGAGTTGCCACAAACTTTCAATCTTAAAAAAAAATACAGTATCTGTGAAGTTCAATAAAGCAAAGAGCAATAAGTATCTGTGAAGTTCAATAAAGCAAAGAGCAATAAAACCAGATACACCTGTACATGAGATCCTAAAGCAGAGAATCTGTCCTGGTCAGGTCAGAGAGATGATACAAGAAGGAGGAAGAGAAGAAAGGAGACTGAGAAGGGAAGGAGAAGGAGAAAGAAAAGAAGAGATTTGAAGGATGAGAGGGTCTTAACGAATTGTTACTGGCTTTGAAGATGAAGGAAAGTAGCCATGAATCAAGGGACACAAGGAGCCTCTAGAAGCCAGAAACAGTCCTCAGCTGATGGTCAGCAAGGACAAACTGATCTCAGACCTGCGACCGCAAGAAACTCAATTTTGTCAACAACCCACATAAAGATAAATGAATTTTCCCCTAGAGACCCCAGAAAGGGATGCGGCCTTACCTACACCTTGGTTTTAATCTGATGAGACCTATGTCAAACTTCTGACCCACAGAACTGTAAGGAAATAAACTTGCACTGACTTAAGTTGCTGAATTTGTGGTAAATTTGTTACAGCAGCAATAGAAAACCAATCAAATGTTCTACTTAATCCAAAATCTTCAGAACAGGGATGCAGTGTGTAGTGTATTTATTGCATGGGCATGTCCTGAAAGCTATGAGCTTCCTTTAGTTTTTTCGGTTTCAAATACAAACCTCAATCGGCATCTTTTACAAACTACTCCATGTGCTTGTCATATAGCCTCCATGAGTAGGCTATAATTCACCATTATCTTGTTGACAAGGCTATGATTCGTTTCACACATCACTGTTCATTAAAATAATGTAGACCTGCGCCTTAGTTCCATCCCACTTCAAAGCCCGACTGCTAATTTATGGTCAATTAATTTTAGTGGATGAAAAGCCACTAAATTTAGTGGATAAAAACTTACAGGTTTTCCACCTTTGTAATTATTTTATTTTAAGAAATTTACTGCCTATAAACAAATTACAATATAATGTTTTTAAGACTGTCTTTTCTAAAATTTTCTTATAACAGTATTTAGCCATATGTGAAGAAAGAAAGGCATTTAATTATGTTTAAAGATTAAAATTACTTTTCTTTAAAAGTTACTTATTTTAAAACCATGATTACTTTCTTTTCTCTATAGTATTCAATTTTAAATACAAAGTACCCATGTTATATGTTGAATTGAATTCTTTCTGCTTTCCATTCTTTTCCAAGTATATTTCAATATTGAAGAGGAAAAGCTTTCTGGAAGGTATGTAAAAAATATTGTTTTTTATTGAGAAAATCTCTGTGATGCTTATTTACTATTATCCAGAAATATTGACCATAATTTTACTTGATAAAAGATTATATACTGATCCACGTTAGCAGGTGGTCACTGTGAACCCACATATTTCCATGCTGTAAAATTTTGCAGTTGAAATGCAATTTTTACAACACTGTTTAACAGTGTTCTCCAAAGGAATTTTAACTATCTAGACAGCTGGAGGGTGACAAATGTAGTTAAAAATAGACCAGAAAGATTTCTTGGTTGCAGAGGGGTCAATTATATTGTCTAAATCAGAGAATTCAACAAGAAGAAATTATTCTAAATGTACGTTTCACAACCATACAGGAACTGCTTGAAAGTGGGAAGAAATCAAATAAATGAGATCTAGGTACAAAGGACTTTACATTCCATGCGTTTATGAAGGAGTATAAAAGCAATGTATTACATTTCAAGGAAATGCCTTTGGGGGAAAGAAAAAAAAGAATGGGCAAAAAAAGACTAGAGAGAAAGTATTCACTATAGTTTCAATAAGAGGTATGATATCCTAAGATATCAGCATATCAAAAAAGAAGGAAGAATTTTCATTTAAAAGTAAAATCACCAAGTTTTAAAACCTTACTTGAAATGAACAGCAGAAATTTGCAACTAAAAGGAAAAGTGCCTCAGAATAAACCATTACATCTAGCAGGTGCTCAACTGTCCTCAGAAAGTTTCTACTAATAAAGTACACTAAACTTTTAGAATAAAGAAAAAACGGTTTTTATTTGGAATTTCTTCATGCTTATGAATCCCTTAAAAAATACAATATGTCCAATAAAAACTCAACTTTTTTTTTTCGTAGACATTAGTGCCTATTTCTTCATTTTTTTTTCTTCTTATTGTTTTTTGTGGGGGATAGAAACACAATGTTGATCCATAGAGATCTCAATAGCTTTTTAGATGTAAAATATTTCTCCAAAATACATAAATGTGAAAAATATGATGTGTTTATGGACATGTACATATCAAATCATATTATATCAACAATACAACAGTGTCTGACGTGTGTGTGTGTGTGCGTGTGTACTTGTGCTAGACAGAACAAATTACTATTTACTATTTACTACTATCACAAGACAGTAATTACTGTTAAATACTCAGTTACTCTGATCTGAGGCAATGGCATAAAGACTTTTGAACAAGAGCCTGTTTTAACTCTGTGGAACATGCAGAATTTTTTTTCTCCTTACATTTATTCTACAAATCATCAGATAAACTTCAAAAAAGTTGACTAAAATATTAACTCGTTCCATAAAAGAATGTATTTTTCTACTTTACTTTTTCATTAAAATTGCATCTTTTAATTACAGAAATATTGTACATTTCTTTAGACTGTAAAGCCCCACTGCCTGAAGTAGCATACCAGTTCCACTGGTATGGTTATTTTATTAATTATAATAAATATTTTATTAGGTTATTTTATTATAATTAATGTTTAAATGTACTGTTATTTCATGTTATAATTGCCACATAACAAAACTATTAATTCTCAAATGTTATATGTTTCTTGGCCGGGCTCGGTGGCTCACACCTGTAATCCTAGCACTTTCGAAGGCCGAGGCGGGCAGATCACGAGGTCAGGAGATCGAGACAATCCTGGCTAACACGTGAAACCCCGTCTCTACTAAAAATACAAAAAATTAGCCGGGAGTGGTGGCGGGTGCCTGTAGTCCCAGCTACTCGGGATGCTGAGGCAGGAGAATGGTGTGAACCCGGGAGGCAAAGCTTGCAGTGAGCCGAGATCGCACCACTGCACTCCAGCCTGGGCGACAGAGCGAGACTCTGCCTCAAAGAAAAAAGAAAAAAAAAAAAGTTACATGTTTCTCATTACAATGAGATGTAGAACAAAACTTCAAATAGCTGACTGTTTTGTCGCACTCCACTTGAACTTTCAGCACCTTTTACTATGCTGAAAATAAAATATCTGAAATGTCTGAAAATAGGTCAGTGACAGAAATATTAAAGCGCCAAGTGTGGAGTTATGGGTGTCAGTCAATTCTTAGTGTTGTTTATGGTGAAGCAGGGGAACTTCATCCTAGAAGCACAAAAGCAGATTTTAAAAAAATAGGCAGAATTTTAAGGTTAGTTTTGAAAGTTATAAACAGTATTTTCAAAATTAGTTATCTTAAAAACTAAACTCTTATTTTGCATTTAATGAACAATGATAAAGAAAGGAAATTTATGTAAAAATAATTAATGTGCTTAACAGAATGCTCACAGATTGTAGGGATATCAAAATTAAACGTCATAAATATAGTTAACTTTTACTGAGCTCTTACTCTATTTCAGATCTTTTTAAAGCTGTCTCACAGATATTAACAGACTTAAACTTCATACAAAAATGCTAAAAGGTAGATCCTAACAATAACCCCGATTTTCAGAAGACAAAATAAGGTACACATTGTCCAAACAAATTGCCTATAATTAGAAGATTAGTAAATTATACATGCAGTTTTCAAACCCGGAGCCTTCACTCTTAATTAAGAAACAATATAAGAAGTATTAATTGCATATTGTACTATCAATGATGATAAGAGGTTATTGACATTAGAATTAGTGAATACCTTTTCTCTTTACCCTTTTCTATGCATTTCTCATTTACTGTGATAAAGAGGACAGTTACTCTTGCCTAGATTTTCCTTGCCCTTCTTTTCTACAGGAATACAATACCCCTGAAGATGCCTGTCCTCTCTGAAAATGTATAGTGTTAAAGTAAAAATATTTGCTATTAGTTTTCTGATAGACATATGGAAAATATCTTCAGAGATCTCTAAGTATAATGAAAAAACAATTTATTAGTATATTTGTACTTCATGGAAAAACATTAACAAATATTACTTATTTATGCATTGATGACTTACTGAACTGAGAATCTACCATATCCAAGGAAATAATTTGTTCAACATTAAAGGGCTGATTCGCACTGTATTCAAAATTTTTCTGATAAAGTAAATCTAAACAGAGAGTGAAACTGTCCTTCCTAATGGCCATGAACATCTTGCAATGGAGCTTAGTACAAAAGGGCAACACCCTGCAAGTACCCCCATTTAATAAGACATCTTATTAATAAGTATGGAATATTCATGTGCCTGCAATATATTTTAAAATAAGTTAGAGTTAACACTAAATTATTTAAAATTGCCACTTTGGGATGTCCATTCTGTTGAAATTTATAGGCCCTCTACACCATTTTATCGCACCCTATACCATTACCCTTTCTGAATATGAATCTATTCACATTTGAGAAGAGTGAGCTTAGAATAAAAGATTGAAGACATGTCTTTCAGATTTGGAGAACAGAACAGCAGCAACAACAAATGGAAGAGATAAGTAATGACTTACCAGCAAAATCAGCATTCAAGGTTATTGAACTTTGCTTTAGTTTGAATGTCCCCTCCAAAACTCATATCAAAATTTAACGGCCATTGTGACAATATTTAGATGTGGGACTTTTAAGAGGTGATTAGATCATGAGGGGTCAGCCCTCACGAATGGATGAATGACATTATCAGAGATTAGTCATTATGGAAGTGAGTTTCTGATAAAAAGCATGAGTTCAGCCCTTCTCTCTCTTGTTCTCTGTCTCACACACTTGCTTTCTCACCATGTAACGCTTTCCAAAATATTATGATGTAGCAGCAAGGCCCTCATCAGATGTGGCTCCTTCATCTTGAACTTTCCAGCCTTGAGAACTACATGCCAAGTGAATCTCTTTTCTTTATAAATTACCCAGTCTGTGGTATTCTGTTATTGCAGTAGAAAATAAACTGAGACAAGCGTCTACACAGGTAGCTCCAAATAAGGAATATTAAGTTTTATATACTATTTTACATAACCTTTGAGGTATAATCTACTTACAGTAATGTTAAGCCATTTAAAATGCACAGGTGGTGAGTTCAAAAGATGTACACATTTAGGCAATCACGATTACGTTTACAACATAAAATATTTCAGTCATTCTTATCTTTTCTCTGCATTCTTCTGTTTGAATTTTTCCACTCTGCAAAATGATTTTGACATTCATCTGTTATATTGCTTGTCTCATTAGTATATTTCTTTTTATTGTTGAGTGGCTTTCTATCAAATGGATATGCCATAATTTGCTTATCTATGTATCATTTGATGAATATGTGAGCTATACAGATACATATTTCAAATCTCCAGCTTAGTTTGCCAAATTACCCACACCACATATATATATATATCATATATAGATACGGTATATATAAGAATATCTCTATCTATCTATCCATCTATCTATCTATCTATCTATCACCTGTCTATTCTTAAAGCTAAAATATAAAGTAGTGCAGATAGTATAATGAGGAAGTCATGTGTTGCTTAACAATGGGTACATGTTCTGAGAAATGCACTATTAGACAATTTTATCATTGTGCAAACATCATAAAGTATACTTACACAAACCTGGATCGTACAGCCCAGTAAACAGCCAGGCTGTATGGTATAGCCTATTGCTCTTATGCTACAAACTTGTACAGCATGTTATGATACTAAATACTGTAGGCAACTGTAATACAATGGTAAGTATTTGTTTATCTAAACATACCTAAACATGGAAAAGGTAATGTGTTGTGCTACAACATTATAACAACTACGACATCACTGGGTGATAAGTGCATGACTGTATTCCAGGTCCCCACATACACATAATCACATCTCACTATCAACTTCCTGTGCCACAGTGATACATTCCTTACAATCAATGAACCTAATACATAATATTGCCCTGAATCCATAGTTTACATTAGTGTTCGCTCTTGGTGGTGTACATTCTGTAGGTTTCAACTATGTGTAATGACATATATCCACCATTATAGTATCATGCAGAATAGTTCTACTGCCCTAAAAATCCTCTGTGTTTTGCACATTCATACTCACCCACCTCAAGCCCTGACAGTCACTAATCTTTTCACTGTCTCCACAGGTTTAACTTTTCCAAAATGGAAAATGGTTGAAATTATACAGTATGGAGCCTTTATAGATTGGCTTTGTTATCTTAGTATTAACATTTAATTTTTCTCCATGTCTTTTTATGGCTTCATAGATCATTTTGGCATCGAATAGTATTTCATTGTCTGGATATTCCACAATTATTTATGCATTCACTTATTGAAGGACATTTTTCTTGCTTCAAAGTTTTGGCAATTATTAATATAAAGAAAACTGCTATAAACATCCATGTGTAGGTTTGGTGTAGATGTACATTTTTAATTCATTTTGGTAAATTCCAAGGCATGTGATTGCTGAATCTTATGGTAAGAGTATTTTTGCTAGGTAAATAACTTTTTTTTCAAAAGTAACTGTAAAATTTTATATTCCCACCACCAATGAATGGGAGTTCCTGTTCTTCCTCATCACTGCTACCATTTAGTGTTGTCCATGTTGTGGATTTTGGCCATTGTAACAGGTGTGTGGTGGTTTAACACAGTAGTTTTAATTTGCAATTCTCTAAGGATATATGATGTTGAACATTTCCATAGGCCTATTTGCCATCTGTATATCTTCTTTGTTGATGTGTTTGTTCAGATGTTTTGCTCATCTTTTAAATTGGGTATTTACCTATTGTTGAGTTTTAAAAGTTGTGTGTACTTTTTTGATAACAGTTCTTTGTCACATGTGTCTTTTACAAATATTTTTTCCTAGTCTGTGGTTTGTCTTCTCATGCTGTTGAATAAGCACGAAAGATTTTAGTTTTAATGAAGTCCAGGTTTTCAATTATTTCTTTTATAAATTGTACCTTTTGCATTATATCTAAAAAGTCACCACTATACTCAAGTTCATGTAGGGTTTCTTCCTGTAATATAGGAGTTTTATAATTTTGCATTTTGTGTTAATTTTTGTGAAGAGTGTGATTACTGTGTCTAGATTTATTTTTTGCATGTGGATGTCCATTTGTTCCAACACCATTAGTTGAAAAGATTATATATGTTCCATTTTACTGCCTTTGATTCTTCATCAAAGGTGAGCTGACTAGATTTATATGGGCTTATTTCTGCACTATATATTCTGTTCCATTGATCTATTTGCCTATTCTTTTACCAATATCACACTCTCTTGTTTACTGTAGCTTTATAGTATGTTATGATGCAGGATAGTGACTTGGGTCTTTTTAAATACTAAGTGGGCTATTCTGGCCCCTTTTTTTCTCTGTATATAAGTTTTAGAATTAGTTTGCTCATACCTACAAAATAACTTGCTTAGATTTTGACTGGGATTGCATGGAACCTATAGATCAGATTACGAAGAACTAACATCTTGACAGTAGTGAGTCTTCCTACCCATGAATATGGAATACATCTCCATCTGTTTATTCTAAAGAATAATGCTATTTAACATCAGAGTTTTGTAGTTTTTTCTTATCTAAATCTTGTGCATATTTTGGTAGATTTATAACTAGATATTTAATTTTGGGAGATTTGAGTAGAAATGGTGTTTTTTTTTTCAATTTCATATCCTATTTGTTCGTTGCTGGTATATGAGACAAAAACTGATTTTTGTAATATTAACATCGTATCTTGCCACCTTTCTATAATCAGTTATTAATTGCAGGAGCTTTTTTATTGATTATTTCAAATTTTCTACATAAATGTTTATGTTATCTGAAAACAAATTTTGTTCTATTTTTTCTTCCCTGTATAAGCTTATTCTTTTCATAATTATTGCATTATCTAGAACTTCCAGTATAATGTTGAAAAGCAGTGGTGAGAGAAATCATCCTTGTCTTGCTCCTGACCTTCACAGGAAAGCTTCTAGTTCCTTGCCAATAAAAACGACATTAATGGTAAGATTTTTGTAGATGTTCTTTATCAAACTGAGAAAATTTTCTCTATTTTTAGTTTGCTGAGAATTTTAATCAGTTGTATTTTGTTAAATACATTTTTGGCATCTATTGAAATAATCTATAATTTGTATTGTTTATCCTGATGATGTGATAGATTATATTAATTGATTTCCGAATGTTGAATAAATCTTGTATACTTGAAATAAATCCCACTTGTTGATAGTGTATAATTCTTTTTACACATTATTGGATTCAATTTGCTAATGATTTGTTGAGAATTTTTGTATCTATGTTCATGAGAGATAACCATCTGTAGTTTAGGTGTAATCTTTGTCTAGTTTTAGTATCAGGGTAATTCTGATTACCCCCAAAATTAATTTAGGGAGTATTCCCTCTGCTCATATATTCTGAAAGTAACTGTAGGGAACTGATATAATTTCCTCCTTACATGTTTGGTAGAATTTACCAATAAACTCGTCTGGACCTGATGCTGTCTGTTTTGGAAGGATATTAATTTTTGATTCAGTTTATTTAATAGGTATAGATAGGCCTATTCAGATTGTTTATTTCTTCTGGTGGGACTTTTGGCACACTGTGTCTTTCACATAATTCATCCACTTTATCTAGGTTATCCAATAGGTGGCCATAGAACTGTTTGTAATATTCATTTATTTTCCTTTTAATGTCCATAGGGTCTGTAGTGATATACCCTTTTTCATTTCTTGGTATTAGTAACTTTTATTCTTTTTTTCTCCTTCCTTATTTATTCCAACTAGTGACATCATTTTAAAGTATCAACTTTTGGCCTTGCGAGTGTATTCCCTATTGATGTCCTAATTCCAATTTTGTTTATTTCTACTCTAATTTTCATTATTTCTTTTCTACTGCTAAGGATTTTATTTGCTTTTCTTTTTCTAGTTTTCTAAGGTACAGTTTATATTATTAGTTTTATATATTCTTTGTTTCTTATATATGCTTTCGATGCTAAAAATATTGCTCTAGGCCAAGTACGATGGCTCATGCCTCTAATCCCAGGACATTGGGAGGCTCAGGCAAGCAGATCACTTGAGCCCAGGAGTTTGAGACCAGCCTGGGCAATATAGTGAGACCTCATCTCCAGAAAAAAAAAAAAATTAGCTGAATGTGGCAGCACGTGCGTGTAGTCCTAGCTACTTGTGAGGCTGAAGTGGGAGGCTCGTGTAAGCCTGGGGAGTCAAGGCTGCAGTGAGCCGTGATAACACCATTGCACTCCAGTCTAAGCAGCAGAGCAAGGCCCTGTCTCAAAAATAAATAAACAAACAAATAAATAAATAAATAAACAAATACAATTTCTAAGCACTGTTTTTGCTGTATTCTACACATTACTGATAGTTGTATTTTGAAAAGTTGTATTTTCATTTTCATTCAGTTCAATTAAAACCTTTATTGAGACTTCTTCTATGACCCATGTGTTATTTAGTAGTGTGTTATCTCTAAATTTGGGGGGATTTTCAATTTATCTTTCAGCTATTTATTTTTAGTTTAATCCATTGTGGTGTGAAAACAAACTTCGTATATTTTCTAGTCTTTTAATTTTGTTAATACGTGTTTTAC
The DNA here is from genome assembly GCF_029281585.2 of Gorilla gorilla gorilla. Lineage (NCBI taxonomy): Eukaryota > Metazoa > Chordata > Mammalia > Primates > Hominidae > Gorilla > Gorilla gorilla. The sequence continues at coordinate 22,364,452 of NC_073246.2, forward strand.
TTCTCAAAAGGTGGTTTGCTTTAGTGAATGTGCCATATGAGCTTGAGAATAAAGTGTAATCTGCTGCTTTTTTTTTTTAGGCAAGGTCTCATGATCATGGTTCACTGCAGCCTTGACTTCCCTGGTTTAAGTGATCCTCCCTGCTCAGCATCCCAAGTGGATGGGACTAAAGGTGCACGCGACCACACCTAGCTATTTTTTTTTTGGAAAGATGAAGTCTCCCTCTGTTGCCTAGGCTAGTCTCAAATTCCTGGGCTCAAGTGATCCTCCTGCCTCGGCCTCCTAAAGTGCTAGGATTACAGGTGTGAGCCACCGTGCCTGGCCTAATGATTTTTTAATTGTCTGTAGATTTCAATTATATTCAGTTTATTGATCATTTTCATTATTTCAACTATGTATTTACTGATTTTCTCTCATCTGAGTCTCTCTACTTCTGATAGAGGGATGTTAAAATTTCTGACTATAATAGTAGATTCATCTATTTGTCCTTGTAGTTTTATCAGGTTTTGCCTCGTAATTTGATGCTCTGTTGTTAAGTAGATACATAGTAAGGACTGTTAAGTCTTCTTGGAATATTGACCACGTTGTTGTTATTTACATAGTAAGGACTGTTAAGTCTTCTTGGAATATTGACCACGTTGTTGTGATGTAATGCCCCTCTTTATCCTTGATAAATTTTCTTGCTGCAAAGTGTGCTCTGTATGAAATTAATATACTTGTTTTTACTTTATTTTGATTAGTGTTAGCATGATATATTATTTTCTGTTCCTTTACTTTGAATCTATACTTGTCTTTATATTTAAGGAGAGTTTCTTCTAGACCGCTTCATTTCACCATATACAAAAATCAACTCAAGATGGATTAAAGACTTAAATGTAAGACCTATAACTATAAAAATCTAGAAGAAAACCTAGGAAATACCATTCTAGACATAGGCCTTTGCAAATAATTCATGATGAAGTTTCCAAAGGCAATTGCAACAACAACAGCAACAAAACAGGCAAGTGGAAACTAAAGCTGAAGAGCGAAAGAAACTATCAACAGATTAAACAGATAACCTACAGAATGGGAGAAAACATTCTCAAACTATGCATCTGACAAAGGTGTAATGTCTAGGATCTATAAGGAACTTAAGTCTATGAGTAAAAACAACCACATGAATAAATGGGCCAAGGAAATGGACATCTCTCAAAAGAAGACACACAGTTAACAAGAATATGAAAAAATATTTAACATCATTAATCATTAGAGAAATGCAAATCAAACTACAATGAGATATCATCTCATACCAATCAGAATGGCTATTAATTACCAGTCAAAAAATAACAGATTTTGGCGACATTTTGGAGAAAAGGGAACACGTATACACTGCTGGTGGGAAAGTAAACTAGTTTAGCGACTATGGAAAGCAGTCTGGAGGTTTCTCAAAGAACTACCATTCAACCCAGAAATCCAATTACTGGGTATATACCCAAAGGAATATAAATCATTCTACCAAAAATACACAGGCACGTGTATGTTCGTTGCAGCACTATTCCTAATAGCAAACACATAGAACCAACCCAGATATCCATCACAGTAGACTGGACAAAGATAATGTAGTACATATACATCATGGAATACTATGAAGCCATACAAAAGAAAAAATAATTTTCTTTGCAGCACTATGTATGCAGCTGGAGGCCATTATCCTAAATGAATTAATGCAGAAACAGAAAACCAAATGCCACATATTCTCACTTGTAAGTGGGAGCTAAACATTGAGTAAACATGGACACAAATCGCAACCTAATAGATACCAGGGCCTACTTGAAGGTGAAGAAGGGAGAAGGGCGAGGGTCAAAAGACTATGCTCACTACCTGGGTGACAAAATGATTCATACACCAAACCCTGACACTCAATTTACCCATGTAACAAACCTGCACATGTAACCCCTGAATCTAAAATAAAAGTTGCAAAAGAAAAATATAAATAAATAAAGTGGGTTTCTTGTAGGTGGTACATAGTTGGGTATCTTCTTTTATTCACTGTGACAGTATTGATCTTTAGTTGGTGTATTTAGACCATTGACATTTAAAGTGATGATTGTTATCATTACATTGATATCTACCATATTTGCTACAGATTTCTATTTGTTGCCCATGCTCTTTGTTTCTCTTTTCGTCTTCTACATTATTTATGTCTTTTGGGTTTTAATTCAGCATTATTTAAGATTCCATTTTTTCTCATTTCTTTAACACATCAATTATACACAAACTCATGTACATACACAAATATATATATACCTTACTTAGTGATTGCCCTGGAATTTACACTGCATATATTTACAACTAATTCATATTAACTTCTAAGTAACAGTATACTGCTTTGCAGATAATGCAAGCACCTCGTGGTAACAATATATTTCTAATTCCTTCACCTTTTATATCATCGTTGGTCATTTAATTTATACATAAGTATACATGATCATATATTAATATAGATATGCATACGAGTACACATATTTGAAAACATTTTTCTACTATTTTGAACAAATTGTTATCGGTTGGATCAATTAAATATGAAAAAAGTTTTATCTTACCTTCACTTATTCATTATTTGACCCTCTTCCTTTCTGTATGTAGATAAAGGTGTCTAATCTGTATCGTTATCTTCTCCCTCTGAAGAACTTTTTTTCAACTTTATTGAGATATAATTGACAAAATAAAAATTGTATACATTTAAGGTATACAACCTGATGTTTTGACATACATATACACTGTGAAATGATCACCACAACCAAGCTAATTAACATAACCATTATCTCACATTTGTCATTTGTATGTGTGTGTATGTGTGTGGTATAAGATCCACTCTATTAAAAATTTTCTAATATGCAATAGAGTGCATTCACTGTGTGCAGCATATTGTATATTAGGTCAACAGAATTCGCTCATCTTACAACTGAAAGTTTCTACCCTTTGACAAACACCTACCCATTTCTTCACTGCTACCCCCGCAGTCCTTGGTAACCACTATTCTACTCTCTGCTTTGATGAGTTTGACTATTTTAGAGTCCACATGTAATTGATATCATGCAATATTTGTCTTTCTGTGTATGGCTTACTTTATTTAGCATAATGTCTTCCTCCACGTTATTCTATGTTGTCATACATGTTAGGATTTCCTTCTTTATTAAGGGTGAATTTCCCTGCCCACACTTTTCGTCTTTTTTATACTTGTCATTGTAAGAGTTGTAAGCCGATAACCCCTCATGGTTTTGATTTCCATTTATCTGATGATGAGTGATGCTAAGCACCTTTTCATATATCTGTTGGCCATTTGTATGTCATCTTTTGAGAAATTCAAGAGTGCCAAGAATATACAAATAGAAAAACAATAGTCTTTTCAATAAACAGTGTTGAAAAAACTGAATATCCACGAGCAGAAAAATAATTATCAGACCCTTATTTCACAACATATACAAAAGTCAATTCAAAATGGTTTTGCAGACTATGTATATGATAAGGAGTTAATATCCAAAGTGTATAAAAAATCCATGTAACACAATAGCAAATAAATAAATAAATAAATAACTCAAACAAAAATGGGGCAAGAAACCTTAAGAACCTCCTTTACTATATCTTGCAAGGCAGAGCTTACTTGCAACAAATTTCCTTAATTTTTGCTTGTCTGAGAATATCTTTATTTTTCCTTCACTTTTGAAAGATGCTTTTACAGGATACAAAATTGGTGATAATTTTTTCTCTGAATGCTTTAAAGATTTCATGCCATTCTCTCCTTCTGTGGTTTCTGAGGAGAAAATGAATGTAATTTTTATTTTTCCTCCACTATAGATGAAGTGCTGTTTCCCTTTGTCTGCTTTCAAAATTTTCTTCATCTTCTAAAGTTTGAATACGATAAGCCTAAGTGTCGATTTCTTAGAACTTATTCTGCTTGGTGTTCTCAGAATTTCCTGGAACTGTGCTTTGTTGGCTGATGCTAATTTGAAAACATTCACAGTCATTACTGCTTCAAATATTGGCTTAGTTTCTTTCTCTCTTATCTTCCTCTGGTATTCTCAGTATGTATATATTACATAATCTGTAACAGTTGCTCCATAGTTCATGGATATTCTGCTCTGCTTTTTATTTTTTTCTTTTTATTCAGTCTGTTTTTCCTTCTTGCTTTTCAGTTTTGGAAGTTTCTATTGTCATGTTCTCAAGATCTGAGATTCTTTCTTCAACTGTGTCCAGTTTATTAATGGACACAACTGAAGAAAGCATTGTTCATTTCTATTATGGGGTTTATTTTCTCTAATATTTCTTCTTTATCCATTCTTAAAATTTTATCTTTCTGCTTAAATTACCTATCTGTCCTTGAATGTTGTCTACTTTTTCCATTGGCACCCTCATCGTTATTTTAAATTCCTAGTGTGATAATTCCAACATCCCTGCCATATATTACTCCAATTCTTATACTTTTTCAGTCTCTTTAAACTGGTTTTTAAATAGTTGGTTTTTGCCTTTTAGTATGCCTTGTAATTTGTTGCTGAAATCTGGACATGATATACTGGGTGGATGAAATTCCAGCAAATAGGCCTTTAGTGGTGTGATGGTAAGGTTAGGAGTTAGAGAGGGCAAGAGTTATATAGTTCTATGGTTAGGTCTCAGTATTGGTGAGCCTGTGTTCCTAGACTACAAACTATATTAGTGACTCTCAGTGTTATTCCCCCTCTCCCTTAGGTGGGACTGGATGGCTAGAGAAGACTATGATTGGGTATTTCCCTTCATAGAAAGGAAGAGCTAGAACTAACTGCAGTTTGGTATTCCCCTTTTCCAGGTAGGGTAAACTCTGATAAAATCCCATCAGGTTAGGCTATAGTAAAATAGTTTCTACTGAGGACAGCCATTGTTAAAAAGAACAGAATGCTCTGCCATATGTTAAAATTATTTCTTTTCCTGTTCCCCTACTAAAAGCATGAAGATATTATTTTTTCCTAATATTTATTATGAGGAGCTGGAATAGCTACTAAAAGTAAAACTCACAAAAGGATGGGGCCTCCCATGACCCTGTCCTGTGCTTTTTACTGTCAGACTTGTCCAACCTTAGCCTCCAGCAATCCATTCATTACAGTTTAGGTTTTCTTACCTGGACTCCTGCAGAGATTTCTGCAATTTTGAGGACAGTAGTTTGTCTTGTGATGTCAATTTCTCTGACAGTTCTAAGAAGAAATTTTCATTTTTGAGTTTTGTTCATCTTTTTACTTGTTGTTAAGACAGAGTGGTTGACTTCTAAGGTGCTTATATGACAGATTGTTTGGCATGCTTTTTAAGGTAATAGGAAGTTGATCATTAGCATATGAAAAAAATAGAATCAATTTTAAACAGATATTAATAATTTTATCTGAATATTTGCCCCAAAATTTATATTATCAGATAAAACATATCACATATACTCAATAAGAATGTTATTATAAAAACTTTTAAAAATAAAAATAGTTATCTAATTTATGCATTTTTCAGTCATTTACATATTTCATATATATATACACATCCATATATACACATGTTATATATAATAAATATAATATATAAGTATATAAACAGTATATATTGTGTATATATACTATAAATGCTACAAGAAATATATATAAAATTAGTTTTTGGTATTGTATATGACATTAAATCTCATATTAAAATAAATAGAAAACAATATTTCTATTTTTATATAAAAATCTTATTTGCAGTTTGCCAAATTGCAATTTAACATTATAAAATATTAATGATGGCTAAAAGGTGGAGGAGTAATTATACCAAATATTTTGTTTTTTAATATATATATATAAATACACACACACACACATGCATATACTGAGGGTTCAAATATTATTCAGAGTTAGCTTCAACAATGCAAATTTTCCTCTGAGAGTTTCATATCTTAATCTGCAAAAAAAAAAAGAAAGTGTGGTTACATTATCATAAAGGATATAGCTTCTAGCTTCAGAGTGCTATACCTTGATAGGTATTTGAATAAAACCTTGGGCATATTTCTTAATTATCAAAAATTCAATCTCTTCGATTGTAAAATGAGAATAAGTACCTACATCCTACATTTCTAGATGATGGGGGCGTGTACAAATGTGCATAAAGTACTTAACAACAGTGCCTAGCTCAGGACAAGCAGGCATTAAATGACAGCTATTACTAGATATTAACTGGACATGTGTTCTCATAAATTCATATGGCCTGCTTCCTATGTTGACACTGGTAGGGATAAGGGAAAGGAAAAACAAAGTATACGGGTAATTAAACTGCCCCTAAAAACCAAGAAATTCTATGAAGCAAAAAATAATAGGCAAACATCTCCAAGTATCAATTTTTTATGTATTATTTTTCCTTGCTTTTTTTTATAGGGTTAAGTTTTTTAGTATTTGAGAAAAAAATGTATAAAAGATGTCTTTCTGAAGCAAACAAAGTAGTCTATTAAAAAAAGGCCCCATCTACTTTATTTTTTTCTCCAGAAATGCTGGGATTGCTGGCATTCTTTTTAGTCTTCCTTTTTCTTCTATTTGTTGATGTAAACATGCTCTCCATATTTCCATGAGCCACGTCTCACATATTATAAAAGGGCATGCTAAATATAATTAAAAGTAGAGGCAGAAGCATTACCAGCAAAAGAGTGGGTAGCACTAAAGCACAATATTAATATCCACAGTGAAATGTCATTGAGTCATCAAGGTTTGTGCCATATGGATCTGTGGCTTAACTCATCCCCAAAGACTGAATTGATTTGCAATTACAGCATAATTTGGGGTTAAAGAAAAAAATGTAAAAATGGTAGTTAGTCATCAATTAGGATCACATTTTACTGTGCTGAAAGTTATTTAATAAAAGATGATAAGAGCAGGAACCGGCATCCAGGAACAGAGCCGTTTGCTCCTCCCTCAGAATGGAGACCAGAAATCAGATATTTATGCCCAAGAAAAGCAGGATTTCATTCGGCACTTCTCCCAGATCTTTAGAGTGCTGACTGAGGATGAGATGGGGCACCCACAGACAGGAGATGCTATTGCCCAGCTCAAGGAGGTCCTGGAGTACAACGCCAGTGGAGGCAAGTATCAGCAGGCTTTGAGAGTGCTAGTAGCATTCAGGAAGCTGATAGAGCCAAGGGAACACGATGCTGATGGTCTCTAGCGGGCCCTGCTGTGGGATGGTGTGTGGAACTGCTGCAAACTTTCTTCCTGGTGGCAGGTGACATCACAGATTCATCTCTCACCCAACGGGGACGGATCTGCTGGTATCAGAAGCCAGGCGTAGGTTTGGATGCCATCAGTGATGCTATCCTTCTGGAAGCATATATCTACCGCCTGCTGAAGCGCTATTGCTGGGAGCAGCCCTGTTACCTGAACCTGCTGAAGCTCTTCCTGCAGAGTTCCTATCAGACTGAGACTGGGCGGACCCATTTCCTGCATCAGGACTTACTTTGGTCGTGGATGAATAATATTGAAGATATATGCTTAAAATACTTCTAACATCAGAATTTGTGCATGTGTTTTCTTCCCCAAGAAAGCTATAAATAGCAAAAATTTTGCTGTAAGCTTACCTATGTCCTCTCTCCTTCTCCCCTCCCCTAAAACTCAAAGGAATGTTAAAAGCCCGTTTCTCTGTGAGCGTTGGACCTTATCTATGCTCCCAATTCCAATTCCTTGTAAACATACTTTGTAAAGTCCTGTAAAATCCTGTCTCCTTTGCCATGACACTGCAAGGTCATAAAGTAGATGAAACCTAAGTTACAATTCTGGTTTTCCTTAAAATCTAAGATATGTCACAAAATAATTTACTGCCTTTGTTTCTCGCTCTGGTAACATCTTCCCTCTGCACCTATTTCCCGCCTATTTAAAAGGTGATCGAAAAATCTAACACTGTCTACCCACTTGGGACCCCTTCCATGCTATGGAAGCTTTGTACTGTCACTCTGCTCAAAAAAGCCTACAGTTTTGTTTTGTTTTTTTTTTTCTCTCAGTCGTGCCGCAGGCTGCCGCCACACCAGTTCTTTGGCGTTGCTAAGGCAAGAACCTTTGGCGTTACATAATGAGTATGGGTTTAGACAAAGCCATAGGTAGCAAATGATAATGAAGAGAGAAATGTGAGTTTAGCAGAAAATGACATGATTAAAAAGTCCGTATTTGGTTTAACAAGATTGGTCCCTTCTGTGACCATGAATATTTTCACACCATTGTAATTTCTGCTTAATGCCAGAGAAATGCTACAGAAACTTAAAAAAAAAAAAGGCAGTGGAGATTAAGGAAAGGATTGAGGGCAGGGGTGAGAGAATATCTTCTTGGAGAAGTTTGTATTTCAGGCATACATTTAGAAATACGTAGGTTAAAAGGTAGGTTGGTGGGGCTTTGACAAGAGCTTCCCAGAATGAAATACATGGAAGTAAGTTTCTAGTTGTATGTTCAGGAAAGTAGACTTAATTTGATGCAAATAAAATGTGGGACATAGGGAAGAAAGAAATTTCTTTATAAATATTTTAAATAGTTTTGCATATATAGAAATGACACGGCTCATCAAAGCATTTAAAAATACTTATTACATACTTTGAAGGGCAATTTCTTCACGTGTTTGGCAAGGCAAGATATTTTCCATTGTCATTAACTTTCATGTGATAGAAAAACTAATCTGTGCCCAATTTAGAGGGTTTTTTTTTTGTTAGCCATTATAAAGTCATTAAGAAAGTGTTCAGAATGTATTGAATAAGTGAATTTTAAGAAAGTGTTTGAAACCAAAAAGAGTAGGCCTGCGGGGGGGGGGGGGGGGGGGGGGGGGAAGGAGATTGCTACTTGCCACAGATAAAATGGAGAATTACATCAATAAGTATGTTGTAGAATGCCATAAAGATTATGACATCTATCTTTAGGGCAAGGCAATAGAAGAATATAACATTTTTTTATAAAGAACATCAAGAAGGAATTTTACACTTAAATTAATAGACAAGTGATTACCTGGTGAAAATGATATTTAAAGTGAAGAGAAAGTGACTTTTTCAGAAATGTCAAAAGCTCTGGAAAAATTAATAAATTGACTCTTATTTGAGAAGTCAGCGAATCTCTCAACAAGAGGTTTAAAATCAAGAGACCATTCAGAATGAAGCTGTGACTTAAATGGCAAATGTCTAAGAGAGAAAGAAGCGGGAAGTGATTACAGTAATTGACACAGCATTGTCCTTAAAGGCTATCTTGGCAGTTCTGGGAATGACTCAACAGATAAAGGGTAAGTTATAAAATATTACGCAGCTCTTGTGTTGAGAATGGTATTCCAGCATTAGGAAAAAAAATACCTGGCAAAAAATGATAGGTGATAAAAATTCTCACATTCACAGGGAAATTAACCTGTTTGGCATTTTTCCTATATGGTGAGTTAGCAGCATTGAAGTTAAAATAAATTAGATATGTAAGCCCAGGAGAAGTTATAGATGAAATGTTAATTGAAGTTAATCATGACATTCACATATATGATGTATACTCTTTAGGTTCAATGACTTTTTTTTTCCAGGCAATTCTCCTGCCTAAGCATCCCAAGAAGCTGGGATTACAGGTGCCTGCCACAGTGTGTTCCTAATTTCTTTTTTTTTTTTATACTTCTGGGATACATGTGTCTGGGATACATGTATCTGGGATACATTCTGGGATACAGAACGTGCAGGCTTGTTACATAGGTATACACGTGCCGTGGTGGTTTGCTGCACCCGTCAACCCATCATCTTCATTAGGTATTTCTCCTAATGCAATCTCTCCCCTAGCCCCCCACCCCCCAACAGGCCCCAGTCAGTGATGTTCCCCTCTCTGTGTCCATGTGTTCTCATTGTTCAACTCCTAAGTATGAGTGAGAACATGCAGCGTTTGCTTTTCTGTTCCTGTGTTAGTTTGCTGAGAATGATGGTTTCCAGCTTCATCCATGTCCCTGCAAAGGACATGAACTCATCCTTTTTTATGGGTGCTTAGTATTCCATGGTGTATATGTGCCACATTTTCTTTATCTAGTCTAACATTGATGGGCATTTGGGTTGGTTTCAAGTTTTTGCTATTGTGAATAGTGCTGCAATAAACATTCGTGTCTTTACAGCATGTGTCTTTATAGTAGAATGATATCTAATCTTTTGGGTATATACCCAGTAATGGGATTGCTGGGTCAAATGGTATTTCTGGTTCTAGATCCTTGAGGAATCGCCACACTCTTCCACAATGGTTGATCTAATTTACACTCCCACCAACAGTGTAAAAGCATTCCTATTTCTCCACATCCTCTCCAGCATCTGTTGTTTCCTGATTTTTTGATGATTGCCATTCTAACAAGTGTGAGATGGTATCTCATTGTGGATTTGATTGGCATTTCTCTAATGACCAGTGATGATGAGCTTTTTTTTCATATGTTTGTTGGCCACATAAATGTCTTCTTTTGAGAAGTGTCTGTTCATATCCTTTGCCCACTTTTTGATGGGGTTGTTTTTTTTCTTGTAAATTTGTTTAAGTTCCTTGTAGATTCTGGATATTAGCCCTTTGTCAGATGGATAGATTGCAAAAATTTTCTCGTATTCTGTAGGTTGCCTGTTCACTCTGATGATAGTTTCTTTTGCTATGCAGAAGCTCTTTAGTTTAATCAGATCCCATTTGTCAATTTTTGCTTTAGTTGCAATTGTTATTGGTGTTTTAGTCATGAAGACTTTGCTCATGCCTATGTCCTGAATGGTATTGCCTAGATTTTCTTCTAGGGTTTTTATGGTTTTAGGTCTTACCTCTAACTCTTTAGTCCATCTTGAGTTAATTTTTGTTTAAGGGGTAAGGAAGGGGTCCAGTTTCAGTTTTTTGTGTATGGCTAGCCAGTTTTCCCAGCACCATTTGTTAAATAGGGAATCCTTTCCCCATTGCTTGTTTTTGTCAGGTTTTTCAAAGATCAGATATTTGTAGATGTTGTGTGTTATTTCTGAGGTCTCTGTTCTGTTCCATTGGTCTATATATGTTTTGGTACCAGTACCATGCTGTTGTGGTTACTGTAGCCTTGCAGTATAGTTTGAAGTCAGGTAGCGTGATGCCTCCAGCTTTGTTCTTTTTGCTTAGGATTGTCTTGACTATACGGGCTCTTTTTTGGTTCCATATGAAATTTAAAGTAATCACTTCCTCTTTAACACCCCAACTACAGAATACTTAAACATGTTTAACAGCATTTAGCACATTCTGCTTTCTATTAAAGCAATCTAGGTGGTAAAGTCTAGTCAATAAAAGGCCACAGGGATGAACCTGTAATCTCACAAACCAGGAGTGTCTTTGTAGGATTTGGCTTTCCATGGGATGATTTTGAGAAAGGTTTAAGAAAATATCAGTTTTGGATGATTCACTTTTTCTCAGACAGGATTAGAATTGGGGATTAATTTGGCATTGGGTGCCTGCATAAAGTGAGGATGGTGTAGTAATTGGGTATCTCCAGTTATAAACACAAGAAGCATGATAGAGCTGGGAATGTGATTGTAGGAAAGCAATAGTCACTCCAAAAGGAGATCCTCATGACATGAATATGGAAGAAACAATATTTCCTGTTAATGTAGTAGCCACTGTGTTCTTTTATTATTATTATTCTATATTTATTTTTAAATTTTCATTGTTGGTGTTTTTTTAATAATTAGAGTTTTATTTCTCTCCTTTTTTTTTTTTTTTACTTTAAGTTCTGGGATACATGTACAGAATGTGTAGGTTTTTTACATAGGTATACACGTACCATGGTGGTTTGCTGCATCTATAAACCCATTATCTAGGTTTTAAGCCCTGCATGCATTAGGTATTTGTACTAATGCTCTCCCTCCCCGGCCCCTCACCCCCCGACAGGCCCGCAGTGTGTGTTGTTTCCCTCCCTGTGTCCATGCGTTTTCATTGTTCAACTCCAATTATAAGTGCGAACATGTAGTGTTTGGTTGTCTGTTCCTGTGTTAGTTTGGTGAGAATCATGGCTTCTAGCTTCATCCATATCCCTGCAAAGGACATAAACTCATTCTTTTTTATGGTTGTATAGTATTCCATGGTGTATATATGCCACATTTTTTAAATCCAGTCTATCATTGATGGGCATTTGGTTTGGTTTGAAGTCTTTGCTATTGTAAATAGTGCTGCAATAAACATATGTGTGCATGTGTCTTTATAGTAGAATGATTTATAATCCTTTGGTTATATACCTGGTGATGGGATTGCTGAGTGAAATGGTATTTCTGGTTCTAGATCCTTGAGGAATCGCTACACTGTCTTCTGCAATGGTTGAACTAATTTACACTCCCACCAACAGCGTAAAAGCATTCCTATTTCTCCACAGCCTCATCAGAATCTATTGTTTCCTGACTTTATAATAATCACCATTCTGAGTGGCATGAGATGGCTTCTTATTGTAGCTGTTGTTTTCTATGCCTGTCCACCCCATCTCCCCTCTAGCCTGATTAATGAGAGAGCTTTTTGTCTTTTTCAGTCCAAGCTTATTTTTATTTTCATTTTCAAACAGTGTTTAGCAGTGTTCCATGTGCGTACTATTGGCCCTATTACTTGTGTGTAGGAATATTGTTTGTTCAACTTTTTCAGGGGAAATGATATAACCAATTGGTCAAAAGGAAGTTCTATAATTACATGGGTTCCAGTCCAGGTTCCTCTAATTTGCAATTTTTTGAATAATTTACTTCCCTGCGCTATCCACTCAGAAAGAAAATGAGAATAATAATACAATAGCTCATAATCTTGTATTGAATAATGGAAGTAATAATTTATAAATTGTGTTGCATAGCGATTAGCCCTTACAAGCCTTCAAAAAGCATCACATGATATTTCATTATTCCTATATAGTTCCTACTACAAAGACCTATACATAACACTTATAATCACAGGAAAATAAAAGAGAAAAATATACCCTGTTATCAAAACTCTAAGACTATTACTATTTTATTGTGATATACTTACTTTCAGGTATATAATCAGGGATCATTTCCCATTTATTGCTTATAAAATCCAGTTACAAACATATATTTTAAAAATATTTTTAAATGTTTTACTATTTGTCATAATTTCTTTAGGGGTGATTTTCTGAAGGAGAATGGTTATTTGAAATAATGTGTCTATATGATTAAATTACATAAAAATATATTATTGGAAATTAAGTGTTTCTTGTTTGTTTTCGATGAACACAGTTGAAATTTGTGAGGGAAAGTAAAAACACTAAGAAAAAAATGTAATAGAAATGGATCCTTTTCCTCAATGTGATTACCTAAATAATTTATCCTTTAGGATACCCCCAGTATATATAAATGTACTTCTTGCACTTGAACTGTGCCAGAAATACTTATTGCTATATAGGAAGTGCTCAAGATCATTGAATTAAGCAATTGAAAAAAATTTGTACCACCCTGTTTGTTCAAAAGCAGTGAAATTTAACAGACTCACGAGACCAAGGGCTGTGGCACAGAGAGACATTTAAGTCATAGATGATCTTCAAGAAGTTCAGAATCTTGTAAATAAACTAAAATTTATCATGTAGTTTTGTCATCCAGGAATATTTCCAAACCGTTCAAATGGCTGAAATTGTATCTTCAAAGAAAGGCAGAGAGTGAGAAGGTTGGCAGGGGCGGGGGTGGCAAGAGAGAGAGAGATAAAGAGAGAGAGAGAGACAGAGAGAAATAAGGAGGAAGAAAGAAGGGAAAAGTGCATGATCACTCTGGCAGAAACTTAGTAGGGGTGTACTCATTTGTGAAAATTGACATTTTCAAACATGTCCTACTTGTGAATCGTACATTTTACCTGATTCATTAACTCCATGTTACAGCAGCAGATATCCCGAGAGATGGAGATTTAGCCCTCTCTTATATTCTTGCATCACAAGGAACTATTAGGTTGGTACAAAAGTAACTGTGGTTTTTGCCATTATAATATAAAGAAAAAGCTGGAACATCCTTGCCACCTATCACTATTGTTCGGATATTTCAAAGGGGCAGTTTTTTATTCTTGAAGGTAAAAGTTATTTATCAAGTAATTTGATAAATTATCTAGAAGAGATATGGAAAACAAAAATAAATAGAATCAAATCTACTTGGAAAACACACAACACTGTCTTGTTTTTACATATATTAAATACATTATTTTTATATACATTAAAATAATTTTGTTTTTTAAGTGAAGGAATACTTCAGTTCAAGAGTTCTGAAGCAAGGCTGCCTGGGTTTGAACGCCTACAACCATGTCTACTATGTTTTATCAAATTGAATACATTAGTTTTTAATGGGCATCATTACTCTACATACTATTGCCCACCCACCTGCAAATGACTTGTAGGATTACAATTATTTCAAGATGTATATTGAGTTCAGAGATGTAGTGATTTGGAAAAAAAATGTGCATACTACAGTTAATGAAATATGGCAGTAGCAGAATGGGCAAATCACGTCATCTACATAAATCTGAGCTTTTTTATTTTCAAAAAAGGGTGACAATAAAAGTACCCACCTATTTAAACTGTTTTGATGATTAAATAATAAAGTTCACATAAAGCACTTAGAAAATTGCAAGGCACACATTAAATTTATTAGCTGGAATAAAAGCCTAAATCATTATGACTTTTTTTTTTTTTTAAAAAAGCAATATTTTAACTAAAAAAAAAGAAACAAAGAAGCATATCTTTTTCATATAATGGTTTTCCTGGGAGGCAGTAGCAAACATCTGGGATAATATGCGTGCTGCACAGTGGTCACTGGAGTCCAGTTCCATCAAGTGAGGAACCAGAAAGACAGTATATGGAAGAGGTCACAGTCTTACAGAGTCAGACCCCAAAGTAGCTCATTGCCATTCACTTTCCCAAGGGATGATTTAATTTTATTTGTCTATGTCTACTTCTAAGGTGGGCTGAGAAATGAATTCTCTAGCCAGAAAGCCATATGCCTAGAAGCAACCCTATTCCTAGGTAAAAACAGGAGAATGGATTTAGCGGAGAGCTAAAAAATTCTGCCACAGTACAAGTATACAGTCAATAAATATCAGCTATTGTTATTACTTCTAGCTCCAATCAAAAAGATTGATGAAATGAGAAAATGCTGCATTCATTTAATAAAATTATAATGTATGAAAGGATTGTTCCTACCTAAAACATAAGATATCAAAATTTCATGTGTGACATTTTAAGTATATTGTGTTTTTAGTATTTTATCGACACATCATCTTTTAATGAAGACACAAGTGTAACTAGATCTCATTTTTTACCACTTGGCGATAAGAACAAGGCATATTTCCACTGCATTATTTGGTCATTTTCATAGTCATCTAGAAACGGGCAGCTGTGCCTCTTAGATTTTCTATACATTATTTGGAAATACATTAGAAAATGTTCAATGATACTGGCGCAGGATTTTTCTCGACCTCTTTGCCGTACTCCCAACAGGGGCTCTCCGTCTACTTGACCCACTGTGCTCAGCCCCTTGTGGGAAGGAGCAGGTGAACGAGTGAGTGGGGGATCTGGCCAGCTGCTCTAGGCACTGACACAGGAGCATGCTCCATGAGGGGCCCATGGCCAGACCAGGTGTGTCACCTGAAGGGGAATGTGACGGCATCCAGGTGAGGGTGCCCACGACCCCGAAACCCCACAGTGGGTGTTAAAGTACTCTTTTAGTTCTGCCACCGCAGTCTGATGGACGGTGGTGTGTTAGCAGCTCAGCTGGCCCTTTGCCTCGTTGCATGGGGCAGCTGCCTTCCACTGGCAAGGGCAAAGGGCCAATGTGACAGCCTTTTTGGATACCCATACTCAGTGATTCCCAAGCTCTTGACCAACATACAAGAAGAATGAGCTCACAGGGGCAATTTAAGGATGGTGAAGGTGTTTAATTTCATTGAGTGATGAAAAGGGCTTTCAGTGCAGAGGGGAGCTGGAGAGGGAGTGGGAAGGGCAGGTTATCTTCTCCAAAGTCAGGGTGTCTCTTCCATGAAGTCAGGCTTTCTCCCTCTCTACTGACTGAGTCTGGGGTCTTTATAGGCACAGGGAGGGGAGTGTGTGCTGATTGGTTTGTGAGTATGCAAAAAATGTTAACTTGATGACACCACTCAAAGGTGGGCACAACACTGTAGAAAAAACAATTAGGAAATGGTGGGGATATGTAAAACAGGTGGAAGGTGGGGATCAATCCGAGGAAAGCATGCCACACGGGAGTACACGTTTTCAATCCAGTCTGAGGAGGTCTGAGGATTTAACTTGTAGTTTGGGTGTCAGGCTTTAAACTGTCTTCAGCTTGGAGGTGGGATTTCACTGGGTACCCGCCCCTATCTGCCTAGGCATTTGGCTGCCTTCTGTTGCTATCAGTATTTTCTTGTAGTTAAAGCTTATTTTACCTATGCATTTTATATAAATAGTATGGTCACAGTAATTCTGTAATAATGGAATCAAAATCTATTTATTTCAACAACAACAAAAAAACATCACCATGCTGCATATAGAGGACAGTTTCTGTCTTTCATACCTCATGGGAAACATAGAGTAGTTGCTTCACCATGTTTCTGTAAAATAATCTTTAAAATGCTTGAAGAATTCATTCCTTGGAATGCAGGAGCTTAGCAAGAAAGCCTTTTTTTCTAATCCTCTCTGTTTCTCTGCATTTGGTTTACACTTTTATTAATCTGTGGTACCTGACACTTCATTGAATCTCTACCTTTCCATTTTGCTGAGCTTTAGACCCACTGCCAATCTTGAGTAATTATTTTTCTATACATCAGCTGTTCCGATTCACAAGCAGGCTCTTCTTATGAAGTCTGTCAACCTTGAGAAATTGTTTTGAATAAAGCAATTCTTTATTCCTACCAATATTCCTTATTTCTATCCGATATTATACTGATCTGTAGAAAAATGTGCCTTCAACTTATATTCTGCTGGTGCTTTAATTCAGTTCAAACAATATTGTTGTTAAACAATATTTTCTCATGAACAATTGTTTTTACTATTCCTCCTTTTGAAGTCAATCCATCATTAAACATTGTTTACGCTTAAGGGAAAAATTTACTAGATTAAACTCATCCACCTAAGTTGAAATACTATGAACAAAAGATACATATTAAATATTAACTTTTAAACAATTTTTGATTCAAATCTATTTGGCTTTGAAATTGCTGGAATACTCTGCCTATTGTTGGAACACTATGTAATCTTCATCCAATGAATGTTTTATTTCTTAAGATTTTAATGAAAATCTCCACATATATACATATATATATATATATATATAAATTAACCTAAAATTTTAAAAGTCAGTTTTCTGAATAAACTAGAATGATTTTGTAATTGAGCTTATTCTGCAACTGGCAGTTCAATCCAGAATCTGTGCAGGAATTAAAGTCAATGTGAATCTTTCAATTTCTTTAGTTACTTTGTGTATAAAACCAGATACACAAAACGTAAAATACTATTGGCCATAAAGAGGGATGTTAAATAACGTATATTTCTTAAAAAAGAAAAACAACACTGGCACTGGTGTCTTGAAAATTCTCCCTGTTTTTCTGACTCTTTCTAAAAATACAAGACATGTTAAGCATATTCTGAATTCCTCAACACAGTGTATGAGACCACAACCCTCAAATGGTAGGATCAAGCCTGATAAAGCATTCTCTGCACTAAGTACTAAGCAATTTGTTTAAGATGTAGCTCATTTCTCACAGCTCATTAGCTCACTGAATGATTTTGTCAAAATTATGAAGGCAAAGTGGGTTTATATTCCTAGGGTGCATCTATTCTTCTTCTAGTCATGTAATTTCCACCTTTACCACTTGGTCTCAGAGCAAACAGCCTTTTCACTAATGAAAGTATTTTGAAGCATTGCTAAAGAAAGACATAATGAGGATATATACTGAGTCAGTTAAAGAAATAGAGGAGACTTAAGAAACTGCATACTGAGAAAAAGACTTACACAAACACTTAACCCAAGAGCTCTCTCTGGGCTTCACGGTTTTGCTACTTTATTTAGAAAAGATAATGTGAATAGACAAAGAATTACGCCAGGGTTTAAGTTCATCTTGTAGCAAAGGAGCATCCACGTGTTTCTGTGGTTCTAAATCACAAAACTATTTTTATATGGTTTCGTTAGACTGCTGTGTGTAGAATCAATTTACAGCAGGGACCTAAAAGCAAGGCGTTTAAATGATTCTTTGAGAATGATTCCTGTATCATGTAGCTTGGGGAGGTGGCTATTAATGATAAAGAGAAATGGAGAGAAGTAACAAAACAAGTATATAAAGATATAGATTTTTATAAATAGAATTATTCAAGCTAAGTCTTATGAAACTATTTCACCCTCTTGAAAAGCACATATATGTGTGAAAATATAAAATTATTCCAGTTTGTGTTGTGTGCATTTACAAAATAAATTCCACATAACTTCATTTATATATATGCATATAAGTTAAATATGTACTTGGAAGAAAATGTAAAAAAAAGAACATATATAAGTACAATTTACTGAAGGTCAAATCAAAATAAAATCAACATATTACCCAACTGTAACGTGAAGGGTAGAAATTGAAGGGCTACTTTAAAATGAAACATCTAATAGATCAAAAAACAAAGGCAATTTGCTGAAAGTTCCAAAATACATCAAAAATAGTGAAAACATTTGTTGTATATATAGGAAAACTACTGACTATGGGTATTTTTTAATGGTAATTCCTAATTCTTCAAGGATATGACAAACCTAATTTGGAACATCAATGTGTAATATGATTGTACATGAAGTGAAAACACAGCTAAAAAATGAACAAATTAAACATCAGAAAATTGCCCCCAAAGAATAAGTCACATAAGTTATTTAATTTGTGTTGCATGAACTTATATTTTTACATAAAAATATGAAGGGAATAAAACATATAGTATATTTTTTTTTCTAAATGGGATTGAATAACTGCCTTGGTAGGAACACTCTACATTCGAATATTAATTACAATATTAAATTGATCTGTTGAAAAATGTGCCCTCAACTTATATTCTGCTGGGTTTTAATTCAGTTCAAACAATATCGTTGCCAAACAATATTTTCTCATGAACAATTGTTTTTACTATTCCTCCTTTTGAAGTCAATCCATCATTAAACATTGTTTATGGTTAAGTGAATAATTTACCAGATTAAACTCATCCACCTAAGTTGAAATACCATGTTCTCAAAGAGAATAAAAGGTACATATTAAATACTATTTTTAAAAAAATTTTGATTAAAATCTATTTGGCTTTGAAATTGCTGAAGCACTCTTGCTTATTGTAGGAACACTACTTATAATCTTCATGCAAGGAATTTTTTATTTCTTTAGATTTAAAACCAAATCGCCACCCATACATATGAAATTAATCTAAAATTTTGAAAGCCATTTTTCTGAATAAACTAGAATGATTTTGTAATTGAGCTTACTCTGCAAATGGCAATTCAGTCCAGAATTTGTGCAGGAATTAAGGTCAATATTTCTCTGACACTTTAATTTCTGTTCATTTTTGTTTTTACGACGTTTTTATTTCCTCTGGTAAAATTAATAAAATTCATGCATTGTTGAACACTTGTACTCTGTTGGACCAATTAATTTTGAACTTTAAAATATGAAATGAGCACCTTTTGTTGTACTGTGACTATATTTCTATAAAAATTCACTTACTTTTAATTATAAAATTTTAGGCTATGTAATTAATGCATAAGAAGTAGATTGTCAGTCAAGTTAGAAGTCAACTGTTCTCAAATATTCAAAAGAGAAATTTTGAAGAACTTTAATACTTTGCATTTATCTATACATCTACATCCTATGGTGTATTGTATAAATATTATTGGCTTGCAAATATAAAAAAAAACCTCTTTTGTCAAAAGAATAGTAAATAAATTAATTATGTCTAAAATACACATAACCTGGTTTGAAATTCATCATAAGTTTTGAAATACATGATAGACTGTAATGCTTCCAAGGATACTGTAATCATTAATCATGTTCTCTACTTGCAGTATTTATCTGAAAATATTTCTTAAATCAATAGCTTGAAGAGACTTTTTGATAGTGATTATTAGTCATATTTGATTTTATCAAACAAGCACTGTTTCAATTTAAAAGCATTTAGATAGCTCTTACATGCCTAAATCATTATGTATAGTCTTTACGATTTACATTATAAAGTCTCCTAAACTAGGTAATCATTATCATGATAGCAATATATAAGATTACAAGGAGCAGATGGCCTAACATCTTTCAGCTTTCATTGGAAACATTTTAGCAAAAATATGTAGTTAAAATTTCTCAGTTATAAGAGATTGGTTTTCTGAAAATTTATGTTAATATTGATAAAATTCAATATAAAATTTACTAATTTTATCATGAATAGTTTTCAGTAAATCATTTCATGATTTTCAGAAAACACAGAGTACCATTTTCTAAATTATTTTATATGACTTGAAGGTTTTTGTTTTGTTTTAATATAAGCATTTAGAAGGTTTTCTCTCAGAAAAAAAAAAATCAATATATTCAGGGATATTTAGGCATCTCAAATGCTACATGTCAAAATCCAAGTAATAAAGTGGTGGAAAATTGTAAAATGTTATTTTAACGTTTTCTTATTTTGTGTAACACTCTTTTGACTAAGGACAGCTATAGAATGCAAAGTTAAGTGAAAGTAAAGATCAAATAACTAGCTCATTTTACTCAAGGGAAAAACAAATATATTATCTCACTATTGTGATCACGCAAGGATGGTTTCAGTCCCCAAGGATACCCTCCCAAGAGCTCATGTATTAGATAGCAATGTATTAAGATGACTATAAATGATAAACTTGACATTCTTTTAATGCTACTCCTACTGTAAATTTTTTTAAAAAGTGTTTGACTAGATCTTTCCCTGCTATCCCATTTTTTTATTGTTTTGCTTTTGTGTTTTGGATTTTTTTCTTCTACACTGCCAAGGTTGCAGTGAGACTGAAATAATTAATGGGGATGGTGAAAGTAGGTGGATACTTACATGATAATGGAATATCCTTTTAATTGTTTCTGAAACAATAACTTCCTGTCTTAATGAACATCATTTTTAACTCAATCACAGTACAAAGACAACAAAATCTTAAGCTTCAGAATTCATGTAATATATTGAATATACAAATGTCGCAATGTCATTTTTGTAGTAGTACTTTCTACTACTCCATTCCCAATATTCAGATATCATGATGTTGAGGTAACATGGAATGTATGTATGGGTGTCAGAAGCAGAGGTAGTGGTGACCTCATTGTGACCAAATTGTAGGCAATGTGTTCTCTCCTACATCTCTTTGCCGTGTCACAAATATGCTAATGTAACAGTATCAGGGAAGACGAGCATATTAAAATTCTTACATCTATTATTTGATTTCTAATATTATTAATTGACTCACAGCAAGTTGTGATTCGTTTCCATTCATCCATATATTCTTTCACTTATTCATACATAATATTTATTAAGCACTTTTTCTTTGTCTGCCATTGTACCCTGGGAGTAAAAAGGTGAACAACAACAACAAAAAAAACACTACTTGCCTTCATAGAGCTGACAATTTAGGGAGGAGACAAAAATACGCTCAATAATGCTCAAAATAAATATGTAACCAAAAAATGGAAAAGTAAGAAATGGTGGAAGAACAGTATTTAACCTAGTGTGAGGAAGAAAAGAAAGTTCTCTCCAATGAAACCTATAAAACGATCGTGAAGAATGAATAGATTAAAAAAGTGAAAGCACATTTAGATAAAGACAATGCCAGACAGAGATAAGATGGAGTGTGCTATGTTCGTGGAAATAAATGCAAGCCAGGGAGGATGAAACAAAAAGAATAAAGAAAGAGTGGAGGGAGAGGAGGTTGGAGACAGTAGCGAAGTACAGATCATCCTGGGCCATTCTAATGGCAAGGACTGTGTCCGGAATTTATTCCTTCTGGTGGGTTCTTGGTCTCATTGACTTTAAGAATGAAGCCCCAGACCCTCGGGGTGAGTGAGTGTTATAGCTCTTAGGGACCCAAAGAGTAAGCAGCAGTAACATTTATTGTCAAGAGCAAAAGTACATACGTACCACAATCCGGAAGGTAACCCAAGCGGATTGGCAGTGCTAGCTCTGGTGGCCAGCATTTATTCCCTTATTTGGCCCCACCCACATCCTGCTGATTGGTCCATTTTACTGAGTGCTGATTGGTCCATTTTACAGAGTGCTGATTGGTGTGTTTTTACAGAGTGCTGATTGGTGCATTTACAACCCTTTAGCTAGACACAGAAGTTCTCCAAGTCCCCACCCGACCCAGAAGCCCAGCTGGCTTCACCTCTCAGGACTTTGGTACCATATACTCATTTACAGTTTCCATGCGAGGGAATTATATTAAGCTTTCTTAATGACATTCTGATTACTTGTCCAGGTGTGTTGCGGCTTATTTCATTCACCCAGAAACTATTGAGTGATTACTTGGGATCCAGTGCTTTTTCAGCAAACCCAAATTAGTCACCCCAAAAAAGCAAATAATATAGACCAGAGGAACTAGTGTTGCTTACTCTCCTAGGGTATCAAGTGTTTCACAGTATAATGCATCCAAAAGGTAATGATTCATAAAATATCAATACTAATTGAGAAATACGGCAAAGTGAAGATTTATTCTACCTCAATTTCAAGTATTTGAAGGGACTGAGAGTCAAGATCATTTATAGTGCTTCTCTATGGTGACATTATTTTAATGGTGCCATTTAAATCCATTTTTGGTGCAATACAGTAATTCCTAAATGATAAATTACACTATTTAATATTTCAACAGAGACATTTGTTAGATATAGAGCTCCAATTTTTTAAATGAAGAGTTTAAAGATTTGCTTGCATCTTAAACTGAAATCCTGCATTAAATTAGTAATTTGTAAACTTACCATTTGATTTGTAAGAAATATCATATATTGATTGTAAAACAAATGTTATATGTTGTTTTTTAGATCCACTTAACTTTCTGTGTTCAGCAACTCCACGAAGAATCCACAACTTGAAAACAAAAGATGAAAAATGATGAGTTCACCTACATAGCTGTACTCTTAGTCCCAAACCAATAAACCTTTTGCCCTCTTTCTAATTTATCACATGTTTGTAAAAGAGATTTGCTTCTGGGGAGAACGTATTAAATAGGGAAGTTCATATTTGAAACATTTACATCATTTTCTTGCCCTCTTTCTGTTTACCAACAAAACAAAATGATATTTGGAAATGAATGATTTTGAGGAAATATTATGAGTATATATTAAAAGTTTTGACCTTTTTCTTATTTATATTATGGTTCAAATGAGTGCATTGTGAGCCAAATGCAAGATGGATCGAGAATGTTCTTGTCCAACTAGAATTTGTTAAGAGGCTCCAAATTGCCGTTAGGAATCAGAGTTGGAGAGATAGTGATTTCTATGTGTATCTGAATGTTACTGTGTTCTTGCTGTTATGCAAAAAAGAAAAGGGCATAAATAGTCGAGCAGCAATAGGAAGCTTACTGGAGCAACATTTAATGTTACAACTTGGTGACAGGTATGCGATTCCCATTATCCCATCACCATCAGAGGCAGCTGATAGACATCCAAAGTAAGCTCCTAGGAACCCAAATGAGACTGAGGAAAACACAGGGCCGCCCGTGGACTGTGGAGCTTTAAGAAAGAACCGGAGAACTTCTCCTCTAGTGTCAGTAGCGGCCAGCATACATAAGCAATGCCATAGTTCAGGTGCTTGAATCGCGGCAGCCCTCTATAGCCAGCTCAGTGTAGGGGCTGAGGTTTGGAGGGGAAATTCTTTCCCCTGATATGTTTGGGGGCAGGGATACAAGAATTGCAGTTGCAGTTGTATTATGTAGTAAGATCTTTGCCACACCACTGGTGATGAATGAACTGAGACACGGGTCTAAGCTTTGAGACAGAATGAATTAAGCACTGGATTTGAAAGTGACCAGGACCCTCTCTAGGATTCTCTCCTTCAGGAGCTCAGCTATGGACAAGTTACCCCTTACTCATCACTGGCATGTATTAGGGGTAGTTTTACACCATTCGAAGGCTCAATAGGATAGATATTAAAGACTTACAATTATCATTATAGTTATTTACCCCCTTTAGCCTCTATTTGTGTGTCTCTGTGGGAACTCATTCACATTCCTCAGGAAGCTGCTCACTTCTGTTTCCTCAGAATCATTTACATTTCAGAACATTTCCATACAGTTGTAGTAGGAGACATGAGCTATGAGAAAATGGAGTCGGTTTACTAATATCTTCTGATCTTGTAATTGAATTAATGAAACTAATTTTTTACCCTTTTTGTAAACACTTTTTTTTTTCCCTCAAAAGCCTATTACTGTGGTTTGGTCAGTTTCAAGTATTATTAATATATATTGAGATGGAGTCTTGCTCTGTCGCCAGGCTGGAATGCAATGACGGCATCTCGGCTCATTGCAACCTCCAACTCCCTGGTTCAGGTGATTCTCCTGCCTCAGCCTCCCGAGTAGCTGGAATTACAGGCATGTGCCTCCACACCGAGCTAATTTTTGTATTTTTAGTAGAGATGGGGTTTCACCATGTTGGCCAGGTTGGTCTCGATCTCCTGACCTCATGCTCTGCCCACCTCAGCCTCCCAAAGTGCTGGGATTGCAGGCTTGAGCCACCGCACCCAGCCTATTTATTTTTTTCTATTTTATGTAAGGAAAAATAATTGTGTGCATGAATACACTCACCCACATAGATGTATAATTATGTCAACTTATAGGTAAACACAAATACTTTTATAAGGAAGAATAAGTCACACCATATTGTGTTAGTTGTAGCTGAGAATTTTGTAAAGCTTTTAAGCATGCAGAATTTATTTTCCCTTGCATCCAACTGCTATCCGAACATTTTACAACAGAAAAAATAAAATCATTGCTCTTTCTGACCCACTTTTTTTGCCTCAGGATATCTTTGTCTGTTCATAATTGGTTTACTATATTCACATTGTCAACAGAACTCTGTGCTTTTCAACATTTAACACCTGTGAAGAACTGTGACTTTACTGCAAGCAAAAGGCATAATTGGTTGCAAAAGAACTTTAGCTCACTAGCAGGTATGTTGGAGCGACAACAAATATCTTTCAGTTCAAAGAAATCTGAATCTGTAATTTACAGTTTTCTTTCTCTCACAATTTCTGGCTTACTTTGTTTACTTTCAAATTCCTTGTAATATCTGGTGAACTTGGAAGATATTTCTTTAGCTGTTTCCAGTATTCTCTCTAATTTTATTTTCATGTTTATTAGCAATTTTGGTATATATTTTTTCTTTGTAAAGATACTATATGTTTATTCAGTCTTCATCTTTCTTTCAAAATAATATCTCTCAGGCTTCTTATTTATGTGTACAAGTTCTATATTATATAAGAAAACAAAACAAAAACAATAATAACAAATGTTCATGAGTTTTTAGATACATTTCTCAAATGTAATGCTCCCAACATAAAAAATAGCCCAGTATCATGAAATCCTTGGTGGTGGAATGAAAGCGTAGGTCATTTTGCGTGAGGGCAGTGGGGACTCCAGTAGGGGCCCTAGTGTGGGGTTAAGAACGTGTGGGCAACATGACCCTTTCAGAAGATTAGGAGGTGAGTGCATACAGGAAAGTCAATGAAATTTGTTGGGTAGCCTACCTAGGACAAAGGATTGAATTTTATTTTCCTTACTTTTTTCTTTTGTCTCTTAACCACATGGTCTTTTCCTATAGACCTTCAGAGTTAGCAGGAGATGACTTGTAGTAGTGCAACACCTGTCAGCCTTAAATAACAAGATTCAGAAACTACAATTCAGCATAGAGTTTTTTCAACCCCAAAGCTTGAGGATGGCCACCCAGGAGCATAGATTCAAGTTGCTATGAATATGCACTCCAATTAGCAGCAGTTACAAGTGAGTTTTTAAGGGGGAAAAAAAGAGAGGCAATTTCTAGGTTGCTTACCAAGAATTTACATCAAAATAATATAAGCTGTTAATTGATTCTACATTGTTCTTTGCATCGCAAATTCCAGGAGCATGAAGATAATGGGTGAGGCAACTAGTCAGGGAAAAAAATCCTTGAAAAACTATTGTCCCTGGGCATAGGGGTTGGATGGGCGTGGAGTGGGTGTGACTGAAGTCCTATCTTCATACTCTTGTCTCTGGCATACCTCACATAGCTCACACTGGCCTCAGCTATTTTTTTTCTCACACCATAGCACTGGCCTGCTATGTATGCAGTGGGTAGACTGGCAGGGGAGGAGGTTAGATTCCAAAATTGTGTAGGGCTTTTATTCCCGACTCAAATATTTTACCATATTTTATATTAAAATTATTTTTAGTACCAACATGTCAAATCTGAAAATATTGTTTTGATTTATAAAGTACCCAAATGACAGTGTAAGTGTTAAAGTATTTGAGACCAGTCATATCCAACCACAGTCCTCATCACTGCCATCTTCTTTCACCGTATCTCTTTGTTTTTTTCTCTTCTGTCAGCGACGTGAGTTTAACTTCGAGTGCTTTCTTTCCGTTTGCAGAAGGAATGAGCCTTCCAAAAGAAGGTCCCCCAAAGAATAGAGTTTTGCTTCACTCAATTCAAGTGGACAGTTTGGAAGGTGTTGAAGGTTTTTGTTTTGTTTTGTTTTTATGAGTTGGAGTCTTGATCTGTTGCCCAGGCTGGAGTACAATGGTGCTATCATAGCTCTCTGCAGCCTTAAACTCCTGGGGTCAAGTGATCCTTCCACCTCAGCCTCCCAAGTAGCTGGTGCATGCCACTACACTTGTATAATTTTTTAAATTGCTTTAAAGTTGGAATATCACTATGTTTTTCTTTCTTTTGCACCATTTCATGGATGCCAAGGAGCTTAGCTGATGTATCCAAATATGTATGTATGTGTATGTGTATGTGTGTATGTAACTGTCCCACATATTTTTGAAGGTTGGTCAGCAGAGTATATAAACACTTGTGAGGATGGAGAATATAAACCAAAAATAAAATTATAAGCACCCCAACTTACTGAATGAACCCCTCCTCTTAGCCAAGGGCCTTCCAAAGTTAACCTGAAAAACTAGTTCAAACCATGATGGGAAGGGGGCTTGAGCAAGCCTCATTATACTCTCTTCTGTTTGGAATTCAGGCACAACTGACCAGCCTGAACATTAAAACAGAGATCTTAACACTGACAAAACATACTCTGTAGCAATAAGGTACCAAATTCTAACCTGACTCTCTAGTATAGCATCACATGATAGATAACAGACCCTGAAATTAAACAAAGTATGTTACCTCAAAACGTATTTCTTTGACATATCTTAAAATGACCCTGCAAAGTTGTCTATTGTGGGGGGAGATTTACATTTTGTAGAGAATCTCCTTCACTTACTAGGTCTTTTCAGGAGAGTCTATCACCTTTTAAGGTCTGATAAGAAGACCTAAACCATCTGCTGTCTCTGAAGCAAGCTTCCTGGAGGCTTCATCTGCATGGGAAGAATCTTGGCTTTCACAGCCTAACCTTACCTTAACCCCAAGTATTTCTTTCTGTTGACTTGAACTCTTTAGGCAAAACTTAACTCTTTCAGCAAATTGCCAGTCAGGAATCTTTGAATCTCTCTAACACCTAGAAACCTCCTTACCTCCCCGAAAGCCCTTCTTAGAGATGTCCTGCCTTTCCACCCTGAACCAATGTACACCTTACATGTATTCCTTGATGTCTGCCTGTAACTTCTGCCTCCCTAAAATGTACAAAATAAAATTGTGACCAAGCCGCCTTGCGCAAATGTTCTCAGGACCTCCTGAGGCTGTCTCATGGGCATGTCCTTAACCTTGGCAAAATAAACTTCCAAACTGATTGAGACTTGTCTCAGACACGTTTTGGTTAACACAGTAAAGATTTTTATGACTGGCCAAATCTTTATTTCCTGAAGGTGATATGACCCACTTTTTTAGGAATCCATGAAAAATTTTGGAGATCCGCAAATGCATTTACCATCTATAAACATAGAATATTATCTTCTATTGTGCATAAACATTTCTCAAAATGTTCACACCCTATTTCTTTAAAGAAAATATATATCCTCTACACCTGTTTGTGTTCCTTAATAACATATAATTTTCTCCTTGTGAAATCATGCACTTCTAGACTTTCCAGATATTCCTCACCTTCTGAACTTTTATATTGTGTTTTCTTGAATTAATTATTAATAAAGTCTACAATATTCTTAATTTTTCACAAATTTATTATTTATTGTTTATTCCCTTAAGTGTGACCTGTCTCTGCCTGTGTTAGTTACATATTGCTGCAAATGATCTCAAATGTAGTGCTTTATGAGAACAAACACTTATTATCATCCAATTGCTGTGGTCAGAAATTTGAAGCTGGCTTAGCTAGGCAACTCAATGTCTTTCATTTGGTTGCAATTAGGATGTCAGCTGGGGCTGCTGTCCTCAGAAGGCGTGACTAGGGCTGGCACCAAAGAGTCTCACTCACATGGCCATTGGCATAGAGCTCAGTCCCTTGCCACCCAGATCTGTCCACAGGCTGCTTGAATGATGTATTAGTTCATTTTCACACTGCTAATAAAGACATACCAGAAGCTGGGTAATTTGTAAAGAAAAAGAAGTTTAATGGAATCACAGTTCTACATAGCTGGGGAGGCCTCACAGTCTCAGCAGAAGGTGAAAGCGACATCTTACATCATAGCAGGCGAGAGAGAGAATGACAGCCGAGTAAAAGAGAAAACCCCTTGTAAAACCATTGGATCTCATTAGACTTATTCACTACCACATGAACAGTGTGGAAGAAGCTGCCCCAATGATTCAATTATCTCCCACTGTGTCCCTCTGACAACATGTGGGAATTATGGGAACTACAATTCAAGATGAGATTTGTGTGGGGACACAGCCAAACAGTATCAAATGGCCTCTCAACATAGCAAAAAGAGCATGGCAGAAAGAACAATACAATGGATCGTGGTGGAATTTGCAGTAATGCAATGTTAATAATAATGAAGTCTCTAAAGTCGCACACGCCATCAATTCTACTTTGTCCTACTCATTAGTAGTGAGTTACTAAGTCCAGCCCACTTTCTAGGGGAGGGACTTAGGTTCTACCTCTTGAAGGGAGAAGCATCAGAGTTTTGGGGGCATATTTTAAAACCACCACACTGCCTATAGTCCAGTGTGGGATCCTCATATTTATACATCTAGGGCATCTCAAACTCTGTGATAGAAAGTTGTGGGGAAGGTGATACAAGAGAAGATGGACTCTCCTGGCTTCCTATCATGTATTCCATAATGAATTTCTTTCAATTACATGAAACCCTTCTTTTGGGTCCATATGATTATACTCAGTACTTTTCTAATCTTTGGATCCATATTTTCTAGAAATGTCCCTTCCACTCACAGATTTTAAGTAGCTCCCTACTACGGGCGCATTCCAACTTCTACAATAATCTTAGGAGAGTTTAACGTCTCAGAAAACTCCTTAAAAGGAATGACTTTTCTTAATTTTAGTGGCCTAGATTTCTGTTCCATTTGATTCACAAAGTAGATATTCTCATGTAAATGATTCCGCCTCAGAAATTATCAAGTGTGGTATTCCTCTCTCAGGACACAACCTCTCTGCTGCTTCAGATATCTCCTTCCTTCACTTCCTCCACACCTGATCTTTAGGCTGGCTCTTACATATTCTCCACGATGCTGCCAAGAAAAGAGAGCAGAAGCATTTAGAACAGGAGTTACTTTTAAAAAGAAAGTTACTTTTGTCAAACGATGCTCCAACCTATAGACAAAATGAACTCTTTGTGGATAACTGAGATGCTCAAGTTAAAGCAAAACCAGGAGGCCCTAGCAGGATGGGGTGGGGACGGTTGGGGGGGGTGGGCAGTTACACTCCATGTGTGCTCACAAAATGTTGCAAAAATATCACAAGACTTCCGTTCGTTTCTGCCATCAAGTTAAACCAAAACAGGCTACAGTGGGGAATCTCCCAACTGACAAAGGACTGACCACCTAGAGTCAGCCAATAAAGAGAGACTTGTGGTTTTATGCTTAAGGGTTGTCCAGTCAAGGCTCTGATCCCACTCCGCAGCCTTGCAGTTTTTGTCTTTATAATCTCTAACTCTCCAACGTCCCCTTGAAGAGCTTTTAACTTTGTCCTGAAGGCTACATCTCCCCAACCTGTAGATTGCTTTCAGAAAATAAGGTCCGTGCCCTCTCTCTCTCTCTCGTCTCTGCAGATTTCATGGCCTTTTGTTAACACTTTTAGAGAATGAAAGGCAATCAAACAAGAAAGTCTGTTTCACCAAATAAAAGACTACAACAACATTTAAAGAAAAAATATCTGGAAAAATATGACTAAGGTTATGAAATTTATGGTATATTCATGGTAGACAGTGGTAATATTTTATTCGCAAAGATCATGCTATACATTCAGATATTGTCAAAGCAAATAAGGAAATTGAGGAGAAATGTCTTTGTTAAGAAGTTCAGGTTTATTGTTTTGTGTGCAAAATTTCTCCCTTCCACCTGCAACTTGGCTATGTAAGTTGTGCTTAATCATGTTGGAAGTAGAAAAAGCTACCAGTTGTTGTTTCTTCAGTGCTAAAACCACTTTCTTTGGAGTCCTCTTGACCTACCTCATGATTCATGGTATGAATAGTTGAGTCACGAGGTCTCTTAATCTTCTCAAAAAGAATCTATCACTCCAGTGTCAGTCACCAGCAACCTCAAAGCAATAAACATATGTAATATACTGAAGTGATCAGATACACCTGCTGCTGCCCTGTTCCACCTGAGACCTGAACAGATAAAAGTGAAACATCACAGAGATAAAATAAAAACAGACCCACCTGGGAGAATCATGAAAGCAGCCAGGTCCTGACCTTGTTCAAGAGGCCTTGGGAGGCTCTGCCTGAGAGAACACTGAGGACTTCTTTCAATTTTGGCAGCTGCTGCTAGAAGCTCTGGCTGAGAGAGGCAGCGATCGCCCAGCTGACTGATGTCTGAAGGACTTCCAGACCCTTTCAACTCTTCTATTAGCATGTTAACCTCCCAAACCATGCTGTGTTTCGCCACCCTAGTCTTATTACTGCCTGTGTACTGAATACTAGTTGCTCAACTGGTAGTGTGTGAAGGTCTTGCGGCAAACAATGAATTTGAGCATATATAATTGGCTTTGAGTCACTGGGAAATCCTACAACTTAGTTAGGTCAGAGTTAGCACACCTAGAAAGTGGTGAACCTAATTAACATATCCATTGGTGTGGCTAATAACAGAGATCATCCTATATTTAGATCATCTCAAATCCAACAAGTATCTTTACAAGAGAAGAGAAGACAGACACAAATGGAAAAAAGCCAAGTGAAGATGAAGGCAGATTGGAGTGATCCTGCCACAAGCCTGGAGCCATTAGGAGATGAAAGAAGCAAGAAAGCCTTCTCCTCTAAAGCCTTCAGAAACAGTGTGGTCCTGTCAACACATTCATTACAGACTTTGGCCTCCAGAATTGTGAAAGGGTACACTTCTGTTGTTTTAACCCACAAAATTTGTAGTAATTTTTTATAGCATCCCCAGGATACTAATATAGAGTGCAAAGTGGGGGTAGGGCACGTGACTATAAGGTGAAAAGTGGTTGGGTGGGGAGGATTCTAGCTGAATCCTCTAAGGCTAAATCCTCTAAGGTTATTTAAAAGTAAATAGGCTTTTCTAATGGGTAGATATTTCATGATATTTCATCTGTTGCTGACTGTTTTTATTTTTTTTTCTGAAAATATTTTACAAACCCAGAGGTGAGACAGAGTTTGTATGCATGTCAGAGAGAATTCTGGGAGCAGACCCCAGGAACATTCTGGAAGTGCCTGGGAGCCCACAAGAGCCAATGTAAAGATATTTACATATGCCCCTATTTTCTGTCCATTGCCTCATCTTTGTCTGCTTCTGTGCCATATACCCTGGAGTCAGGATCATTGTGGTTCAATATTCCCAGAGACTAAAATTCTGGTCCTCTTAGAAGCCTGGGAGAAGAAATGATTCAGCCATTCATCCAGTTCTTCTAACTTCAGCCCCAAATTTTTCACCTGACCTCCACAGTCTCTCCAAACTCAAAACACCTCAAGGAGTCAAGTGAATGCGACTTGTTTTATCTCTGTCATTACCCCTCTTCATCCTTAGGTTCCAGCTTTCTCTGCTCTGCTAGAGTCCATTTCCTCCCTTTCTTTTAAAATACATAGTGACATTGTTTCTTCAAGGTGTTTTCTTTTCTTTTTTTTTTTCTCATGGACCTGTATGCCCCTTGCCATTTTAGTTGATGTTCTAAAATGCAACAAAAATAAAGAAACTTGTTCAGTCTGATGGTCATACCATCATTCTCCTCTTTATATTTTATCTAATTTACTGATACTACTGTCCATCAACTTACCACAGCCACAAAGCTGAAATTCAAATGTATTTCTTCTCCATTGTCTCCCATACAACTTAATCACAAAGACAGACATACCCTGCCTCATTAAAAAAAAAAAATCAGTACACTAATCTCTAATGCTAATGATACTGCTTTAAAGGCTTCTCATCATCTGTCAATTAACTACTGGGACCCAATGTCCCTCCTTTTAGAATGCATCCTCAAACCCATCATCCACTAATCTGCAGGGTCATCTCTCTCATATGCACTGCTGATGGTGTACCTTCTCTTTTCAAATCCTTCAAAAGCTGATCTCATGCGTCTAGATCAATGTGCAGCTTAGCATGGAACACACAGCCTTCCTGGGAGGATCTCTTGACATTATCTCATCCATAAATTTTCACTGCTCCCAGGCTTATACTCAATGTTCTAGAATTATCTACAATCTCCATAACTTTGCCATTTCCTCAGATTAAAATGACTTTCTTACTTCATCTTTTCAGTCTCTTTCCGATTTTCCAAAACAAATCAGGCCATTTGTTTTCTCCACCATGAAGCCTTCTTTGTTCCCTGCCTTCCCTACCCAGCCTATCTTGCTCAACTTTGCTGACTTAGCCATTGATTATTTTCTTTGATCCTGGAAGCTACCTCCATTATTATCTTTATCATAATTATTTTTAATTTTTTTCCCCCTTTGAAAAGTAGCTGTTTTACAGTAGGTACTGTTCTTTATTTAAAGTTTAATTATTTCTTTTAACATAGTGATAAATACATAATTGAATTTAATGAAAAATTAACAGATCTGTTTGTCCTGAATAAGGAAGCAGCCAGAGAGGTGAGAGTACGCTCTGACATTAAAGTAGGTAGTAATGTGTATTCCAATTCATTTTTGTCTTTTTCTAGTACTAACAAACTTCGTTGCTCAATGCTATTACTTATTACTTCTTGAAATGTTGTTTCCTACCTTCTCCTACTAAATATTCCAACTCAGGTCAGATACAATGCATTTTCAAAGCTCCCCATACAAAAAAAAAAGTCTTATATTAATATGATCCATCAGAAATAATGACATTCAGAACTTATTCCTTTTCTGTGCTGCAAGGTCAATTTTCCTACCTCTATTGAAGCATTCATCACTCTAAGCTGCAAAGCAAAATCCTCCCAGAACTTAAGAATAAAATTATGGTAATATCAACTTGCAGTGGTTGACCTAGCCTTGCATAAAGTAGAATGCTTCCAAGCAATAACAGAAAAATGGGTGATTAAGCATTTTTTTCCAAAAAAGAGGTCAGGATCTTGCTTTAGAAAAAGACTACCTGTATTGACAGGCTTAAGTCTGTTGTAAAATTAATGTCTAAAATGAGGAATGTTTCAATCAGGAACAAATGAATGTTCAGTGGAGAAAAAAAAGAAACAGTGGAATTCTAATATGCATCTAGCATTGATTGGGGAGATGACTGTGCTGAAGAGTACAGACTTTCTATCAAATTTGGAGGAGACACACACATCATACACACAGACACGCACACACACAGGCACATTCTCAGATAGGTTGATGATATCACTGATGAATTTTGGTTCTGTTTACATAGCTCTTTCTTTCTTTATCCTGAGAAGATAAAGTTGTTCTTTCCATTTATATATCCAAGCATACATTTACTGCTCAAGAACTTTTATTAAGTGTGTGTGTATATGTACAATATTTTAAACACAAACATTTGTTGGTATATTGATTATAAATCTCAGTTACAAACTATGATTACATCAGTTCAATTCTTGGTTGTGATTTTATAAGCCTTATGAAAAACTATGCTGATAGTGAGATTGCTCGACAGTTTCTTTTATACTGTTTTTCTTTCTCACTTTGATTGTTATTGTGCATTCCAAGGTAACCCTTTTACAGAAGCAGAGCCAAGAATAACAACATTATTAATCTTCTCTACTTTCAAGTTGAAATGTGATGTATCAGTCACTAATATTCCAAACACTATGAAATAAGTTGTCTGGAGCTTTGTGGCTCCTTCTTTTTCCTACCTCCTTTGTTTTATTTGTTTTGTGGTGTATAATAACCCTTGACATGTTATATTTAATTATTTTAAAACATGGTGCATCACGTATGTCATGTCCCAGGAGCTCATGATTTAACATGGAGGAGAGGAATATTCTTCAGAAATAAAAGCAGATGCTAGAGAATTGAAGATGTCCACACAATTACCCAGTGTAACAAAAATAAGCTATATACATATTATTCCTGACTTTTCTTTCTTCATTGTGTGGAGGACAGTTTTATGTCTAATTTTCTCTTTGGGTTCATCATTTTCATGAGCACGTAATGTGCCAAATGTGAATACATCTAGTAGATGCAGTAGAAGATGCTAACATTCTGGATATATTCCCCGAACAGCCTTAAGAATTCAATCCTTTATTACTATATCTCACTATACTTGCAATGTTGTAAATAGAGAAAAAATAAAATGGACAAGATCAAAACTGTAAATTATTGCAACTACCTCCCCCCAAAATAAGTGCTTAAACACGATAAGAATATTTCCTTTGTGTTTTAGAAACAAATGTTGCACTATAATTCATACAATTTGTTCTAAGTCTAAAAGAGTTCCAAAATACTAATATTTAGATATTTAAAACGAAAATAGATAGACCTATATCCCTGTAAAAATATAGACACTGGACTTTGCAAATCATGAATCAACATTGGGAAACAGTCATTGTACACATCAGTGAACATATGAAATTCAAGGAGGACAAAAGAACAAACCCAATAGTAGGGATCATAATTCAAATCAACAAGTCAACAAAGTCTCACATTGCCTTTTAAATTTTTATTTACAAAAATTTTCTCACTTACTACCTTCAGTTTGCTCTGGCCTCTTGTTTTCCTTTCCTGTTTATCTTTATTCTTTTTGTATACCCTTTAAACTCATATCCTTCATCATTTTCCACAAAATTACTTTGTCTTTCATATTTAGAATAAACTTTAAATTGAAAGCAATAAGATTATTAAAAAAATTTTAAGGTGCACGGAAAGACACAGATGCCTGATCATTAGGAAAACATAAACGAGAGGTCTTGAATTGGAAGGAGTCATGGAAGATCTGCAAACCCACTAGTCTTCTGTCTGTTTCTCTCTTGCTTTCTCCATTTCTAATCCCCCATCCTTTGTCCCTTCCCCCGCTTCTCTCTCTCTCTCTCTCTCTCTCTCTCTCTGCTTTGTGGTGTGTAATAGCCTTTGACATGATATATTTAATTATTTTAAAACATGGTGCATTACATATGTCATGTTCCAGGAGGTCATGATTTAACATGGAGGAGAGGAATTTTCTTAGGAGAGGAATATTCTTCTACCCCTCCTTCTCTCTCTCTTTCTCTCCCCCTACCTCCTTCCCTTTCTGTTTCTTTCTTCTTTCTCTTTCCCTCACTCCAGTCTCTCCCTGCAAGAGTGTCTCCATCTGGA
This sequence comes from Gorilla gorilla gorilla, assembly GCF_029281585.2. Taxonomy (NCBI): domain Eukaryota; kingdom Metazoa; phylum Chordata; class Mammalia; order Primates; family Hominidae; genus Gorilla; species Gorilla gorilla. The sequence goes on from NC_073246.2 coordinate 22,400,348, forward strand.
GCATCTGCCTTTGATTTCTCTATCTTGCTCAAGGTCCAGTGTGTGATCATGCCATAAAGCACATGCCTTTCCAGCTTTAACGCTGTCATCAGGTGACTTAATTTCTTAGCTTTTCAAGTCCATTGAGTACCATGTGATTTGTCTAGCTTCTCTATTTAACAGAAGCCACAAATCAAAGGTAGTTAACCGGGTTATTGAATGGTTGTCACTGAGTAGGATTTATACTGCTTTATCAATTGTCAACAGCTGCGGAGGACAGAAACACAAAGAACAAAAAATGCAGCTTTCTCCTGAGGTGGTGATAACAAGATCTAGTACACATAGAAATCCTCCGCTGCTTTATTTTCTCTATACATTTGATTTCCAGTCACAACTTGCCTTTATATCAATTCAATCAACACAGAGACTATTGACTTTATACAAAGCAATTATTCATTTCCTCATCCTCACATTTATTTCACACTGTTAAGCTGAATTTAACTTTGATATCAAATGAAGTTTATGTTCTTGATAATATTTTCAAAACAAATTATTCAAACACGTAGGGTGTGTGTCTTCAAAAAATAACATTCAAAACAAATGGGGCTGGGTGCATTGGCTCATGCCTATAATCCCAGCACTTTGGGAGGCTGAGGCGGGTGGATTGCGTGAGGTCAGGAAGGAGTTCGAGACCAGCCTGACCAACATGGTGAAACCCCATCCCTACTAAAAATACAAAAGTTAGCAGAGTGTGGTGGCACATGCCTGTAATCCTAGCTACTCGGGAGGCTGGGTCAAGAGAATCCCTTGAACCCAGGAGGCAGAGGTTGCAGTGAGCCGAGATTGCGCCACTGTACTCCAGCCTGTGTGACAGAGCGACTCCCTCTCCACAACAAAAAAAAATTGACATTTTATTTTAACCCATTATACAATCTTCACCTTCAAAACAATTCCTTGATGTTTTTCACTGCAGTCAGTGATCTGGTATTGACTGAACATTTGACTTCTGCATCACAGAATGCATTATACTAAGGTAAGACTCTGCCACACTGTCTGATTACTTTATCCCTGCCCTTCCCTATTGGATAGGTATTTTTGACTAGTTACCTCATGATTTCAACAGGGAGCCAATAGAAATTCAACAATTAGAAAGCCATGTAGAAATCATTAACAGCTATGTAAGTATAATACCTTGTCTAAGAAGTAGAACTAAATCAACCCCTAGCTACTGCCCAGGACTTTATAACTTAAAGGTAGCCCAAAGTAAGCAAACAATAGTGTCAACTCGGCTAAACTTCTTTCCCCCTGTGTTTTGTGAACATCGGAAGATTTTAGTCTGGGCGTGGTGGCTCATGCCTATAATCCCAGCACTTTGGGAGACTGAGGCAGGTGGATCACCTAAGTTTGGGAGTTTGAGACCAGACTGACCAACATGGAGAAACCCCGTCTCTACTAAATAAATAAAAATTGTAAAACCTCATTAAATCCCACATCTCATTTCAGTCATCTTTCCCTTTCACAGTTAAATCTCTTAAAAGACTTAAATCAGTGATTCCAGGCCTTTACCACATATTGTTTATGCCACTGCAATCTGATTTCCTGCCTCCACCACTGTATTTTGCTCTTGTCCAACAGAACAGTGCTAACTTTTCTGTAAAGAGTAACTTTTCACACCTTATCTATCCTGACTTGTCAGCATTAGTTGTATTTATTGAGGACCCTTCTTCTTAAATGATTTTTTTTTCCATCCTGGATGTCCACTTTTGCTTACTGGAAATTAACCATTCATCCACCCATAGAATTTGCTGTTTCTTCAGAATTCTGTCCTAGGCTTTCATCTCTTCTCACTTGAACACTTGTACTAGGAGATCTTCATTATTCCCATTATTTCTGTTACCATCTCTATGAGGCTGTCTTCAAAATACATCTCCAGCTCAGCCCACCTTAATGAGCTCCAAGTCCATGTATCCACGAGGCTCCTGCAGATCCCAAAGCACCATGAATATCAACTAAGTTCTTTACATGTTTCTTCTAATTTGGTTTTGTTCGTGGTTCCTGTATTTGGCAGGGCTTCCTGGAAATGGACTTACAGATGGAAATTTGTAGCTAGAAAATTTCAGGGGAATGCTGCTGGTAGGAGAGTAGGGAGAGTGGGCTTAGAAGAAAGAGGAGCTGAATTTCAATGCAGTTGCAAAATAGGCTTTAGTTAATACCACAGTAAGCTCTAAAGCTGAAACCTTCTGAGTTGTTCCAAATTGAGGCAAAACAGTTGTGTCTTTATACCAAGGCATTCACCATTTTGCCGGACCACTGAAGGATGGCTAGGAACCTTGAAAAATGTATTTCCTTTTGGAAAGACAGATCTTTAGGAAAGCCTCAGATGAGCCAACAGCTGGCCTTAGTGAGCTAGTTGGCATCATTCCTGGTAGCTGGATGAATGAATGCCTCATTTCCAAAGAGTGATGTTGGAGGCTCAAGAAGTATCTATTGCAGCACACAATATCCAAAACATGAATCAACCCCAGCTTGGTACAGATTCTCTAAGATTCTTATTCTCTTTCATGGAGAAACTTAGAAGAGGAAGGTTAATTGGACAGAGGAATGTTTTACAGTGGTGTAGCAATTCTGCAGGCAACTCTTATCGTGTCTGCCTAGTTTAGATGACCACACCCTCTCTTCACATCTCTGTTAGCCTACGTGCATTAGAAGGTAGAGTGAGTCATACATGCATTCCAGAGGTGGTGTCTGGGCTTATCCATCTTCTGCATGCATTTCTCAGGATGTGACTACTGCACTTGTCCATTTGAAATACAAGTTGGACAGGAGAGTAGCAAGAGATACCCCAGTGTTTCACCTGAATATGAAATTAATTCTTCCCGGCCTCCCCTGTATAATATCACCCCTAGTTCCTCCCTTGCTAATGGTGACACTCTTCTTTGATATGGAGAGATATAATCACTAGGTGGCAACCACAAATTAAAGTTCAGTGGTACTCTTACTATGCTTCCTGGTGAAAGCATTTCTTCTCAAGAAACTAGAAACTTTTGACCCATGGAACCTAAAGACTTGGAGACAGGAAACATGAATTTCCCATGGTGGAAGTGACAATGGGTGAAACACTTCTATTTTCATTCTTTGATATCTGCACCTGTGTATTCTACCTACTGGGGACACAACACCATAAAATGATAATTACTTTGAAATGAATGCTGCACTATGGAACATGGAACCATGGAACCCCATCATTTAAAAGTATCACTTCCAAAATGGTGCATCACCTGCAGCTTTAAAACATATTTCTTTGCTCTATTGGGATAGTAGTTTCTGGGTGTTATGACTTGCAATGTGATGGCAGATTCCATGGTCATGAGTTCCTTGTCAAAAAAGACAGTTTTAAAAAGTCAAATGTGAAATTACACATCTGCAAATCTATAAATTTTATATGGCTAAAGCCCTGTGGGCAGGAAAGACAAACCCTTAGCTGGAATCGATACTGATCTCAATCAAGAAGAATCACTGACCTTTCAGATTAAAAGTAGTAATACCTAATAAATGTGCCAACAGGTTTTGGGGGTTCAACATTGATTTATTCTATTAGATATTTGAACATTAGGCTTGGGCAGTAAATAGCTATGATTTCTGCTACTATGGCTACTCTGTTATGAATTATTTAGCCAATATGCAATGACAGAGGTTTGCTGATGCCTGTCAACTATGCCATTCTGTTTACATGGTTGCTTAGTACCTGTATTAGTCCATTTTCATACTTCTATAAACAACTTCCAAAGACTGGGTAATCTGTAAAGGAAAGAGGTTTAATTGACTCCCTGCAGGGCTGGGGAGACGTCAGAAAACTTATGATCATGGTAAAACGGGAAGCAAACACATCCTACTTCTCATGGTGGCAGGAAGGGAAAGAATGAGTGCTGAGCTAAGGGAGAGCACCTGATAAAACCATCAGATCTCATGAGAACACACTCACTATCATGAGAACAGCATGGAGGAAAACCACTCCCATGATTCAGTTACCTCCCACAATGCCTCTCCCATGACATGTGGGGATTATGAGAACTACAATTCAAGATGAGATTTGGGTGGGGACAGAGCCAAAGTGTATTAGTGCCCACTCCAACTCTGAAAATTGTGTATCATCCTAATTGGTGTTCTTATCTGAATTGCAGAATTAAAAAAAAACAAAAACAAAAACTCTACAGAAAGAGCGGAATTATTAGGTTGAGAACCCAACATGTCCTGGAAATATTCTACACTTATAATTAAATTTTGTGCCTTATTTTAAAGTTTCTGCCCTTTAAGTACCAAAAATAAATATCTTTTTCAAGGCAGCCTTCTCACCTTCACAGTCACTTAACTTTGATTAACAATGTCAGTTTCTCCTTATCTTTCTCCAACGTATACTTGTAGGACTTAATAACAGCCATCTGATACCACAGTCCTTATGACTGCCAGTTCCCACCACAGCTCACAACTGTTCTGAGCTATTGCACAATTCAGTTCATTTCATTCCGTCAGTATCGCATCTGAATTCCTCAGTAGTCAATTGTACAACTGTAGTGAGGGGCTATCACTACTCCATGTGCCCTCCAATTTTGAATTCTCTCTACCTCGGTAGTTTAATGGCTCCAATGAACATGAGTCAGCTTTAGAAACAGTGCTCCATGTTTTATTATTCAATGAATGGTGATGCCCATGCACCAGTGACAACTTCAATAGTTTTTGAAATGTCTGAGTACTCTAATTTTTCTACTGTATGATTGCCGTGTAATTGGCATTAGGTGCATTTTGGGGAGAATTGTTGTGACAACATTTTTTTTTCAAGAGGGCCTCTACTTCAATCAAAATTTCCAAGTCTGAGTACTGGCTCAGTTCCAGAAACTGAGCAAGTGATGATGAATTTTATTGTATCTTCTGCACTTACCTCCTGATCATTCACCTTTAGTGTATGTACATGTTTATCCTATACATTGAGAAATACTCTCATTGGCTACCCATCTCCCGTCCTCTCAGAACATTATGTTCTAATCATTATTTCCATAACCCTCTGCAGTTGAGAATTTCTGTCTCGACGTTGTTTATTGCTTAATTGTACTCCTGCTTTTTCCTGCATTTAAACATAGCCAGCTGGTCTCTATTATTTTGAGATCCAATTATTCCTATTGTTTCCTGTTGTTTTTAAGAAGACCAATTCTATAACGAAATCCCTTATTGTCAGTCATGTCCTAGAGAGGACAGCCATCATTGAGCTTTGCAGCAATGCTGTTGTCCCTAATAATAGAGTGTCTTCTGAGTTCTTATGTAAAACATCATCAGCTGGTGAGTTTTCTGATCTTATGTCACATGTCTACTCTACAATGATCATTTTCTAACAAGATATTTCTGCTCTCCTTTTGACACAGCGCTGACAGAATCCAGTCCCTAGATACTCTGCTGGCTTTTCCTAGTGTATGCTGACTAGGCCCCTTTCTTCCATTAGCAGGACCAGAACTAATTTTACTTAACCCTCATTAATAATCTGATGACCAAGAAAAGAAGAAAGGATAGATCTTTAAAAAGTGGTGGGCTCTATTATCAAGGAGGAGGTATGTAATTATGCTACATAAGGGGTAAGATTCAGACTTATATGATAAGAGTGAGGCACTTCTTCAGGCCCAGGGAGTTCTGGAGATCTGGGGTTTTGTTGTTGTCAAGGACATTGACTCAGAAGTTCCCCATTCCAACTCTGAAATTGTGTATCATCCCAATTGGTGTTCTTATCTGAATTGCAGAATTAAAAAAAAAAAAAACAACTCTACAGAAAGAGCGGAATTATTAGGTTGAGAACCCAACCTGTCCTGGAAATATTCTACACTTATAATTAAATTTTGTGCCTTATTTTAAAGTTTCTGCCCTTTAAGTACCAAAGATAAATATCTTTTTCAAGGCAGCCTTCTCACTTTCACAGTCACTTAAACTTTGATTAACAATGTCAGTTTCTCCTTATCTTTCTCCAATATATATTTGTAGGACTTAATAATAGCCATCTGATACCACAGTCCTTATGACTGCCGATTCCCACCACAGCTCACAACTGTTCTGAGCTATTGCACAATTCAGTTCATTTCATTCCGTCGGTATCGCATCTGAATTCTTCAGTAGTCAATTGTAGTACAGCTGTAGTGAGGGGCTATCACTACTCCATGTGCCTCCAATTCTCTGGTCCTCATGGCCCATCAGCCAGCAAGTAAGTGATCCAGTTTCAAAAATTACCTCTTTAAAGATTGTCTGCCAATACAGTCACAGTCTGAGGTCTTAGGACTTCAACATATAAATTTTGGTGAAATACATTACTTCTCCAAATGTGGCTCACTCTAATGTAGGCTTATCTATATATTATTTCCTGGGTTTAACTCTCCCAGTCTTTCAGGTTTGGAATGGAATTCCATTCTCACTTTCCTTATATTTGTAAAATTGAATTAAATGGCTTTCAATTGAATTCCCATTGCATTCTTACCATTCATGCCATAAAACTTTTCAGATGTTATTTTATTATTTTCATACGCATTTACTTCCCCATTATACTGTAAATTCCAAAAGGAAAGAACTGTTATCTTATTTACTATCAAACCCTCAGGACCTAACACAGTACCTAACATCTATTAGAATCACCATAAATAATTTGATCATATCTTTTTATTGCATTATTAATTACTTGAAGGCAGAGTGTGTGCATTGTTCAACATTGAATCGCAAATACTGTGTTAGCCCATTTTCATAATGCTATGAAGAAATACCCAAGACTGAGTAATTTATAAGAAAAAGAGGTTAATGAACTCAAAGTTCCACATGGCTAGGGAGGCTCACAGTCATGGCAGAAAGCAAAGGAGGAGCAAAGGCACATCTTGCATGGCGGCAGGCAAGAGAGTGTGTGCAGGGGAACTACCCTTTGTAAAACCATTAGATCTCATGAGATTTATTCAGTCTCACGACAACAGGATGGGAAAATCTCCTCCCATGATTCAGTTATCTCCCACCAGATACCTCCCATGATACGTGGGGATTATGGGAGCTACAATTAAAAAAGAGATTTGATTGGTGACACAACCAAACCATATCACATAGCATCCAAAAAAATTCCTATTTACCCAATGGTAAGTATATAACAATTGTTTATTCAGATTTACTTAACTGATTGCTTAAAATATTTTGTCAATTTATGAAACATCTACAGAAATTTGATTGCTTCAGGGATATAGTCATTAACTCACTTTACTTGTGTACTTTTTTATAAGTTCTGATTATACTTAATTTTGTTTTCAAAAATGGGTCTTAAATGCTAGGTGAGTGGAAAAGTTGAATTTCATAAATCATTTCTGTGTCAATCTTTTAATATTACTTATTTTCCTCAAACTAGTGTAATAAACCTTAATAAACTATTTGTATAAGGAATTTTTTTTCATTAAATTTTACTGAGTTTAAAAAAAACACTTTAAAGGATTTTTTTTGAAAGAGTAACATAGTACACCTAAAAAGTTATTTATAATACAATAAAATAAGATATCCAGGAAAGCTGGAAGAAAGGAAGTAACTGGAAATATGGGAACAAATATCTCTGAGCATCATTTTTTTTTAACCTCTGAACTTTTTATTGGCCTCCTGCTCCCCAAAGGTACTCTGCTTCTGCTGGCTTAATGTCTGAGAACTTCGGTGTCATTGGTCCCAGACACCACTTTGCCATCCACTGTCTGGCAGGTGGCAGTCTTTTGGATGGTTTGCATAGAGTTGCTGCTGTCCAGGGCATTACCAAGATTGAAGTCCTCACCATCTTCCAGCAGGGGGTGGTAGGTGGCGATCTCAGCCTCCAGCTTGACCTTATGTTCAGCAGCGCCTCCTACTCCTGGGCCTGGTGCTGCCCCTCTGCCCAGGTCTGTGGCAACTCGGACTCCAGGTGCATCAGGGTCCGGTTGAGCTGCTCCATTTGCAGGGCATAGCGGGCCTCCACCTCCTTCAGGCTGTTCTCCAAGCTGGCCTTCAGATTTCTCATCGAGTCCAGGTCGATCTCCAAGGACTGAACTGTATGTCTCATCTCCATGAGTATCATCTCAGCAGCTCCAACCTCGATGAACTGTGTGGTGACCACTGTGGTACTCTCCTCAATCAGCCGAGACTAGTACTTGTCCAGCTCCTGTCGGTTTTTCCGAGCCAGCTCATCGTATTGGGCCTGGATGTCTGCCATGATCTTGGTGAGGTACTGCAATTTGAGGGCATCTACTTCCACGGTCAACCCAGAGCTGGCAATCTGGCCTTGTAGGCCTTTTACTTCCTCTTCGTGGTTCTTCTTCATGAAGAGCAGCTCATCCTTGAGAGCCTCCATCTCTGTCTCCAGCTGCAGTTGAGTGACATTGGTGTCATCAGCGATCTTGTGGAGCCCATGGATGTTGCTCTCCACAGACTGGTGCATGGCCAGCTCTGACTCATACGTGACTCTAAAGTCGTTAGCAGCAATACGGGCATTGTCGATCTGCAGAACGATGCAGGAACTATCCACAGTATTTGCGAATATATGAACACTCAGGTCCTCGATGGTCTTGAAGTAATGGCCCCAGTCTCTGACCTGGGGTCCCTTCTTCTCCAGGGGCTCCCGGATTTTGCTCTCCAGCTTCCAGTTCTCCGTCTCCAGGCTCCTCACTCTGTCCAGGTAGGAGGCCAGCCAGTTGTTCAGGCTTTGCATCGTCTCCGCATTCTGGATGCCTCCCATTCCTGCCAGAACGCCGGCCATTCAGGCAGTCAGGACCCTGGACCCTAAACCGACCCGGAAGCTGGTGGAGCAGGACACCAAGATCCGCGAACCAGAGACCCGGTGCCTGCATAGATGGTGGAGAAGGTGGAGCGAGTGGTGAAGCTCATGCTGTCTGGGAGGAGAGCGAGAGGAGAGGACTCAGGCTTTTTCGAGCATCATTCTAAGAAATTAGTCATAGAAATTAAAAGGTAGGAAGAATTTAAATAAAAACCTAAATTAATATGCTAATTTTAGACATGAATGTATGAATTAGAAAAATGTAAATATTTTCTCCTCTGAGCCACAGGTTTCATAACAGCAGCAACTCATACCCTCATATGTTTTCTATAACCCTATGTTCTCAAACAAAATAAATCTTGTTTTAAATACTTGAACCCCATATGTATTTATGAGACAATGCAAATCCATATCACCTTTTAGAAAATAGTTTGTTCAAAGCCTCATATTGAACACTTCTTGACAGGTAAAAATCCTGTAAAAATGAGATTTAAAACAAAGTGCAATAGATACTCCATTGGAAAGACATAAATGACATGGTTTAAAGGGAAAAGGTTAGTAAAATAATTCCTATTAACTCTCAGAAGTTTTATCTTTATTTTTAAAACACAGAGTATGAGCATCTAGATTAATGTAAGTAAAAAAAAAAAAAAAAAAAAAAAAAAAAAAAAAAAAAAAGACCAAAAAGCATAGCAAATGGTTGCTTAATAGAGTCTATTGACAAAAAGAAAAGATGCATGGAATGTCAATTATTAATAATAATAGAAGATATATTATATTGCATTGTTTTTAATCCTTTACCAATTTTATGGTACTTCTGACATAATGATCTCCTATTTGAGTCACAGTCTAATGAGGCAAATGGGCCAATTAATATAACCATTTTTATACATTTAGACTCAAGCTCAGAGCTTTTGTGATTTGTCCAAATTTACCTAAGTAAACGGCCTCTGGTCAAAATCACCAATGAATTCTGCATTGCTAAACCGTTGGTTAGTTCCCCATCCCAGTCTCACTTGACCTAGAAGAAGTATTTACTACAACTCATTATTACTCCCATATCTTTGACACACCACTTTTATGAGCCTAGACACCACTTGCTTTTCATTTTATTCCTTCCCCACTAGCTGCTACCCGTTCTCATTCTTTTGGTTGGTTTTTCCTCTCTTTCTGACTTCTTAATATCAAATGCCCCTGACTTAGTCTATTTTGTGTTGCTAAAAGGGATATAGGGGCTGGGTAATTTATTAAGAAAAAAAATGTTGTTTATTTGGCTTGCAATTGTGATGTCTGAAAAAGTTAAAGATTGGGCAACTGGTAAGGGCATCAGGCTGCTTCCACTTATGGCAAAAAGAGAAGGGGAGCCAGCACGTGCAGAGATCACATTTGGAGAGAGGAAGCAAGAGAGAGACGCAAATGCTGCCAGAACTTTTTAACAACCTGTTTTCCTGGGAACTAACAGAGTGAGAACTCACCCTTAAGGAAGGGCATTAATATATTCATGAGGGATCTGCCCCCGTGACCCAAATACCTCCCACTAAGCCCCACCTACCAACACCAACACGCTGGGCTTAAATTTCAACATGGAGTTTGTAGGGAGCAAACATCTAAACTACAGCAGCCCCCTCTGCTTCTTCTGAGATACTCACTCCCTTATTGATTTCATTCTGCTTCCTCACTAAAAGTACCAACCATATCGCTCTAAAATGTATCTCTCTAACTGAATTTTCCTCTTATACTCTGGATTTGTATATTTGACTACCTATACAATATATCCATCTGGGTATCCTATAGACATCTCAGGTTACACATGCCCAGAGCTGAATTCCTGATTGCCTTCCCATGATCTTTTGTACCTGTTTGCTTTGTCATCACTATAGATGGGTAATCTACCTTTTAATCAGGCAGCAGATCCTATGAGATGAGGGGTGAGATTTGATCATTGGCTTTAGTAATGTACAAGTCATTGCTGAATTTGACAAGAGGTAATTTACTTATGCAAATGCATGAGTTACAATATCACTAAACTTCTGTTACAGAATATATAAAAATATTTTAAAGTACTGCTAAACCTTGTTACTTCCACTCCTCACACCCTAGTCAAAGCCACATCATCTCTCACCTGGATTATTGCAGTAAACTCTCTCTTATTAATTTAGTATTCTGCTTCTACATTTGTTGATCCTCCACCTAGGCTATAGATGCTCCTCAACTTACAATGGGGTTGTGTCCCAATATGCATATTGTAAGGTGAAAATCTCATAAATTAAAAAAAAACACATTTAACACACTTAACCTATGAAACATCATAGCTTAGCCTAGTCTACCTTAAATGTGCTCAAAATGCTTACATTACCAGTTAGGCAAAATCATCTAACACAAAGTCTATTTTAAAATAAAGTGTTAACTATCTCATGTAATTTATTGAACACTAAACTGAAAGTGAAAAATGGAATCGTTGTATAAGTACTCACCATTGATGTACAGAGTTGAAAGCATGTTGGGCCTGAAGAACATCTGAGGTATTGAATTAAAATTAATTGCAGGGTGCAGAGGATGCTACAGTGACAGGATCATCAATCTCTGTCTCTTCTGATGAGGCTCAAGAATAACATGCAGAGGCACTGGAACATCCACACTTGTGGATGGTTTAACAGGCATAGTGTTCTTCAAAATTATTTTAAGTATTGGTTGTTTACCCGTGTATTAGTCCATTTTCATGCTGCTGATAAAGACATACCTGAGACTGGGCAATTTACAAAAGAAAGTTTAATTGGATTTACAGTTCCACGTGGCTGGGGAATCTTCACAATCATGGTGGAAGGCAAGTAAGAGCAAGTTCCATCTTACATAGATGACAGCAGGCAAAGAGAGAATGAGGAAGATGCAAAAGTGGAAACCCCTGATAAAACCATCAGATCTCATGAGACTTATTCATGACCATGAGAACTGTATGGGGGACCACCCGCCCCCCCATGCCATGATTCAATTATCTCCCAGCTGGTCCCTCCCATATCTCCCAGCAGGTCCCTCCCACAACACCTGGGAATTATGGGAGTACAATTCAAGATGAGATTTGGGTGGGGACACAGCCAAACCATATCATTATGTCCCTGGCCCCTGCCAAATTTCATGTCCTCACATTTTAAACCAATCATGCTATTCAAACAGTCCCCCAAAGTCTTAGCTCATTTCAGCATTAACTCAAAAGTCCACAGTCCAAAGTCTCATATGAGACAAGGCAAGTCCCTTCCACCTATGAGCCTTTAAAATCAAAAGCAAGCTAGTTATTTCCTAGATATAATGAGGGTACAGACATTGGGTAAATACAACCATTTCAAATGGGAGAAATTGGCCACAACAAAGAGGCTACAGGGCCCATGCAAATCCGAAATCCAGCATGGCAGTCAAATTTTAAAACTCCAGAATGACCAGAGAGAAATAACCAGTGCAAAAGTCCTGTTCTCATGGTCGTGAATAAGTCTTATAAGATCTGATGGTTTTATTAGCGGTTTCCACTTTTGCATCTTCCTCATTCTGTCTTTGCCTGCTGCCATCCCTGTAAGATGGAAATTACTCCTCCTTGTCTTGTGCAATGATTGCAAGGCTTCCCCAGCCTTGGAACTGTTAAGTCTAGTTAAACCTCTTTATTTTGTAAATTGCGCAGTCTTGGGTACGTCTTTATCAGCAGCATAAAAATGGACTAATACAATTAAATTCATATCGGGAGTGGCACACTGCTGAGAAGATACCCAAAAATGTGGAAGCGACTTTGGAACTTGGTAACAGGAAGAGGTTGGAATGGTTTGGAGGATTCAGAAGACAGGAAAATGTGTGAAAGTTTGGAACTTCCTAGAGACTTGTTGAATGGCTTTGCCCAAAATACTGATAGCGATACGGACAATAAGGTTCAGATAGAGGTGGTCTCAGATGGAGATGAGGAACTTGTTGGGAACTGGAACTAAGGTGACTCTTGTCATGTTTTAGCAAAGAGACTAGCGGCATTTTGCCCCTGACCTAGAGATCTATGCAACTTTGAACTTGAGGGAGATGATTTAGGGTATCTGGTGGAAGAAATTTCTAAGCAACAAAGCATTCAAGCAGTGACTTTGGTGCTGTTAAAAGCATTGAGTTTTAGAAGGGAAACAGAGAATAAAAGTTTGAAAAATTTACAGCCTGACAATGGCTCCAGAAAATTTATTGTTTTAATTTTTAACTTTTTTGACCATCACAAATAGGACTTTTTATTTGACACTATTGTAAGTCTGAACTTTAAACACATTCTTGGACTGGTGGTTTATATTCATCAGCTTATACATCTTTAGCACCTGTCTCATCCCCAGTGGCTTTTCCAGAGCTACTACCATCACCATGACGCTCCATGAGTTTTCCCAATTCAAACTAGGGCTTCTTCAGCATTTTTACTTTTCTAATGAGAACATCATAAAGAGGATAAATAGACTGGCAAGGCTTTTCTATGTTTTTCCAGTGCTTCCTGGAATCAATTTATGAACCCCTTCTTTCAAAGCATTTGTCAGCACCTCTCCTTGGGTCATGATTTTCATCATCTTCTTCTGGATTTGGTGTACCTGTTGGTGCTGAGCACAGGAGATATATATATATACACACACACATATATATATGTGTATATATATATATACCCAGAAATAAATACATATATAAATATATACAGCTTTATTTACATAACTTTATATATATAAATTTATTTACATATATACTTTATATGTATGTACATTTCCTTATATATGTTACATATATAGTCATATATGTAACATATATACTCACATATATAACATATATAGTCATATATATATAACATATATAGTCATATATATATAACATATATAGTCATATATATATAACATATATAGTCATATATATATATATAACATATATAGTCATATATATATATAATCAGCTGGGCACTGTGGCTCATGCCTGTAACCCCTGCACTTTGGGAGACAGAAGTGGGTGGATCTCTTGAGTCTAGGAGGTCAAGAACAGCTTGAGCAACAGAGTGAGACCCCGTTCTCTACAAAACCTACAAACAAATATAGCTGAGCCTGGTGGTGCCTGTGGTCCCAGCTACTCAGGAGACTGAGGTGAGAGAATCACTTGAGCCTATAAGAGGCAGAGGTTGCAGTGAGAAGCGATTCCACCACTGCACACCAACCTGGGCAACAGAGTGAGACCTACTCTCTCTGTGTATATATATAAAATATATAAATATATATAAATATATTATATAATATAGATTATATATTAAATAATATATTAATATATTACATATTATATTATATTATATATTAATATATTATATATTATTATTAATATATAATATGTTAATATATGTTATATAATTAATATTAATATATAATATAATATATGTGCAATATAATATATTAATATATGTGCAATATAATACATATATGTAATATATTAATTATAATATATATTATATATGTAATATAATATATTACATATGTATTATATATGTAATATAATATATTACATTATATATTATGTAATATATGTATAATATAATATATTATATATGTAATATAATACATATATACATATATGTAATATAATACATATATACATATATGTAATATAATACATATATACATATATGTATATACATCTCCTTTACTCACATATTGCCATTCTCAGCCCTATCCTGAAATTTTCATCTCCCTTCCCTTTTTAATTATTACCCATATGCCTATCATGTTCTAACACACCGGATCCTTTATTTATTTCTTCATTTATTGGCTTATCATCCATCCATTATAATATGAGCTCTACGAAAACACACATTTTTGCTTGTTTCGTACAGTGTAGCAATCCCAGTGCCCTATAACAACTTCTGGTATGGTAGGTGAATGAATGAGTAGTAAGTGGCAGAGTGGTTGTATAAAAAGAAGCAGAATAATAGAAAGATGAAAAATATATTTTATTCAGCAACTAAAGAAACTATGAAGTCTAGAATAGAATAAAAGCAGATAAGATAGTTATTTGTTCATGAATCATCTGCAGTAGAGATAGAGGGTATGATAAGATGCTGGAATGAGTTATACATAATAGTTAAAAGTTAAGGCAGTACTCAGTGACTATTAGATAAAAATTGGCATATCTATAGAAAAGGAAAGAGTCATATGTTATACTGAGTTAAATGACACAAACAGAAACTAGGATGACATCTTAAGAATTTAAGAAACAAAAGAAAATACCGATAAAGCCAAAAGGCTAATGTTTAAGTGTACTTATCAGAGGGTGATATAAGGTATGAATTTACAATTATTAGAGAAAAAACTGTCAGGCAAATAAAGTACACAACACATAATGATTAATAATTGAGAACAAAATACAATAAACAAGTGGATAGGTAGAACAACAATTTTTTTTTCATACTTAAGAAGACAGAAGATAGTACTGGTTATTTCATTTTTTTCTTCCAGGAAAAAGAAACTAGTTTCATGTTTGAAACTTAGAAAGTTACATCTTAATGGAAAAGATGGCTCTGTCAATGAAGCTCATTAACAAAGCACCTGAAATACTAAAAAGCCGAGTACAAATGTTATGGTTGCTTTCACAAATTATGCGAATAAATACTCAGAAGCCAAAAGAAAGCAGATAGGGTACGTAATGTCTTGGGAAAGAAAAAACATGCTTAATTATCTTGCAATACATTTTTTGTTAATAATTAAGAAGAGAGTGGGGAGCGGTCAAGATGGCCAACTAGAAACAGCTGCTGTCGGAGGCTCCCATTGGGAAGAGTGAAAACAGCAAGTGAAACCAGCATCGGCAACTGAGGTATCCAGGTTCTCTCACTGGGATTGACCAGGCAGTTGGTGTGAACCACAGAGTGAGGAAAAGCAGGGTGGTGCGACGGCCCACCTGGGAGCTACACGGGGCAAGGGGAACTCTCACCCCCAGCTAAAGGGAGGCAGTGAGTGATCATGTTACTTGCCTGAGAAGCCACACTTTTTCCACGGATCTGCGCAACCCATGGATCAGGAGATCCCCCCGTGAGCCCACGCCGCCGGGGCCTTGTGTCCCTAGCACAGAGCTGTGCAGATTCTCAATGGCCACTTGGCTGGAGACTGCCTAAGACTATCGAGTTCCCAGGGGGAGGGGTGGCCATCATTACTGTGGCTGACTGCTGCCTAAAATGACTGAGCTCCCGGGGAGAGGGCAGCCACCATCACTGCAGGTCCAGTTTGCCGTTTTTTCTCCTGCTGGTGCCGGAGAGATTGGATACTTTAGACCTAGGAGGAATTCTCCACAGTGCAGCACACTGGCTGTCACAGAACACGGCCTGACTGCCTCTTCAGGCCAGACTCTGACCCATCTCTTTTCACTGGGTGGGGCCTCCCTGCAGGAATTTCAGCTACTCTAGCAAGGGGTTTAGGGACAGAACCCTGATCTCCCGCATCTGAGCCTCTGGGGAGAGGAGAGGCTGTGGTCTCCACAGATCAGCAGACCTAGTCTTTCTCCCTGCTGGTCCTGAGGAATCCAGGCAGTTCAGATGAATGGGATTCCCCACAGCTCACCACATCCCTCCACAACAGGGCAGCCAAAATGCTTCATTAAGCGGGTCCTGGATCCTGTGCCTCCTGAATGGGTGAGAGACCCCCAACAGGGGTGGCCAGGCACTTTATACAGGAGCGTTCCTGCTGGCATCAGGTCAGTGCCCCTCTGGGACAGAGATGCCAAAGGAAGAAGCAGGTAGCTATCTCAGCTATCTTTGCTGTTCTGCAGCCTCCACTGGTGACACCTCCAGGTGAGGGAGGGACCCAGGAAAATAGGATCTGGAGTGGGCCCCCGGCAAACTGCAGCAGCCCTACAGAAGAGAGGCCTGACTGTTAAAAGAAAAACAAACAAACGGAAAGCAACCATGACAACAGCATCAACAGAAAAGTCCCCACAAAACCCCATCCAAGCGTTAGCAGCCTCAAAGATTGAAGCTAAATAAACTCACAAAGGTGAGAAGGAATCCATAAAAACACATTGAAAACTTAAAAAGCCGTATTTCTTCTTCTCCTCCAAATGATCTCAACACCTCTCCAGCAAGGGCACAGAACTGGGAAGAGGCTGAGATTGATGAATTGACAGAAGTAGGCTTCAGAAAGTGGATCGTAATGAACTTTGCTCAGCTAAAAGAGCATGTTCTAACCCAGTGCAAAGAAGCTAAGAACCGTGATAAAACATTACAGGAGCTGTTACCCAGAATAACCAGTTAGTGAGGAACATACATGACCTGATAGAGCTGAAAAACACAACACGAGAACTTCACAATGCAACCACGAGTATCAACAACTGAATAGACCAAACAGAGGAAAGAATTTCAGAGCTTTAAGGCTGTCTTGCTGAAATAAGACAGGCAGACAAGATTAGAGAAAAAGGAATGGAAAGGAACAAATGAAGCCTCTGAGGACTATGGGGTTGTGTAAAAAGACTAAACCTGTGACTGGTTGGGGTACCTGAAAGAGAGTGGAACCAAGCTGGAAAACATACTTCAGAATATCATCCAGGATAACTTCCCCAGCCTAACAAGACAGACCAACATTCAAATTAAGGAAGTCCAGAGAACCCCAGTAAGATACTCCATGACAAGATCAACCCCAAGATACATAATCGTCAGATTCTCCAAAGTTGAAATGAAGGAAAAAATGTTAAGGGCAGCCAGGAGAAAAGCCAGGTCACCTACGAAGGGAAGCACATCACACTCATATGGATCTCTCATCAGAAACCCTACAAGCTGGAAGAGATTGGGGGTCAATTTTCAATATTCTTAAAGAAAAGAATTTCCCACCTAGAGTTTCATATCCAGCCAAACTAAGCTTCATAAGTGAAGGAGAAATAAAAGCCTTTTCTGACAAGTAAATGCTGAGGGAATTCATCACCAGCAGGCCTGCCTTGCAAGAGCTCCTGAAGGAAGCACTAAATATGGAAAGGAAAAACTGGTACCAGCCACTGCAAAAACACACTGAAGTACAAGGACCAATGACACTATGAAGCTACTGCATCAAGAAGTGTGCAAAATAACCAGCTGGCATCATGATGACAGGATCAAATTCACACAAAACAATATTAACCTTAAATGTAAATGGGCTAAATACCCCAGCTGAAAGGCACAAAATGGCAAGCTAGATAAAGAGTCAAGACTCACTGGTGTGCTATATTCAAGAGACCTGGCCGGGCGTGTGGTTCACACGTGTAATCCCAGCACTTTGGGAGGCTGAGGCAGGCGGATCACAAGGTCAGGAGATTGAGACCATCCTGGCTAAAACGGTGAAACGCCATGTCTACTAAAAATACAAAAAAATTAGCTGGGCGTGGTGGCGGGCGCCTGTAGTCGCAGCTACTCAGGAGGCTGAGTCAGGAGAATGGGGTGAACCCAGGAGGCGGAGCTTGCGGTGAGCTGAGATCGCACCACTGCACTCCAGCCTGGGCGACAGAGTGAGACTCCATCTCAAAAAAAAAAAAAAAAAGAGACCCATCTTATGTGCAAAGACACAATTTGGCTCGAAATAAAGGGATGGAGGAAACTTTATCAAGCAAATGGAAAGCAGAAAAAAGCAGGGGTTGAAATCCTAGTTTCTGACAAAACAGACTTTAAACCGACAGAGATCAAAAACAGACAAAGAAGAGCATTACATAATGGTAAAGGGATCAATTCAACATGAAAAGCTAACTATCCTAAATATATATCCACTCAATACAGGAGCACCCAGATTCATAAAACAAGTTCTTAGGGACCTACAAAGAGACTTATATTCCCACACAATAATAGTGGGAGACCTTAACACACCACTGTGAATATTAAACAGATCATCAAGACAGAAAATTAACAAGGATAT
Organism: Gorilla gorilla gorilla; assembly: GCF_029281585.2. Taxonomy (NCBI): domain Eukaryota; kingdom Metazoa; phylum Chordata; class Mammalia; order Primates; family Hominidae; genus Gorilla; species Gorilla gorilla. The sequence goes on from NC_073246.2 coordinate 22,419,005, forward strand.
TCAGGACTTGAACTCTGCTCTGGATCAAGTGGACCTGATAGATATGTACAGAACTCTCCACCCAAAAACAACAGAATATACATTCTTCTTGGCGCCACATGTCACTTACTCTAAAATTGATCACATAATTGGAAGTAAACACTTTTCAGCAGATGCAAAAGAACCGAAATCATAATAGTCTCTCAGACCACAGCACAATCAAATTACAACTCAAAATTAAGAAACTCACTTAAAACCACAACTACATGGAAATAGAACACCCTACTCCTCAGTGACTCCTGGGTAAATAATAAAATTAAGGCAGATATCAAGAAGTGTTTTGAAACAAATGAGAACATAAAGACAACTTTTCAGATCTCTGGGACGCAGCTAAAGCAATGTTAAGACAGAAATTTATAGCACTAAATGCCCACATAAAAAAGCTAAAAAGATCTCAAATTGACACAACTAACATAACAACTAAAAGAACTAGAGAAGCAAGAGCAAACAAACTGCAAAATTAGCAGAAGACAAAAAATAACCAAAATCAGAACAGAACTGAAGGGGATACAGACATAAAAAAAAAATTCAAAAAAATCAATGAATCCAGGAGCTAGTTTTTTGAAAAAATTAATAAAATAGATAGACTAATAAAGAAGAATCAAATAGACACAATACAAAATGATAAAGGGTATATCAACACTGACTTTGCAGAAATACAAACAACCATATAAACACCTTCATACAAATAAACTGGAAAATCTAGAAAAAAATTGACAAATTCCTGGACACGTACACCCTCCCAAGACCGAACTAGGAAGAAGTTGAATCCCTGAATAGAATGATAACAAGTTCTGAAACGAAGGCAGTAATAAATAGCCTTCCGGCCAAAAAAAAGCCCAAGACCAGATGGATTCACAGCCAAATTCTACCAGAGGTAAAAAGAGGATCTGGTACCATTTCTTCTGAAACTATTCCAAACAACTGAAAAGGAGGGACTTCTTCCTAACTCATTCTATGAGGCCAACATCATCCTGATACCAAAATCTGGCACAGATACAACCAAAAATGAAAACTTAAAGGCAATAACCCTAATGAACATTGATGCAAAAAATCCTCAATAAAATACTAGTAAACCAAATCCAGCAGCACATCAAAAAAGCTTATCCACCATGATCAAGTCAACTTCATCCTCGGGATGTAAGTCAACATATGTAAATTAATAAACATAATTCATCACATAAACAGAACTAAAGACAAAAACCACATGATTATCTCAATAGATGCAGAAAAGGCCTTTGATAAAATTCAACATCCTTTTCTGTTAAAAACTCTCAATAAACTAGGTATTTATAGAATATAACTCAAAATAATAAGAGCCGTTTATGACAAACCCAGAGCCAATATCATACTAAATGGGCTGAAAACATTACCCTCGAAAACTTGCACAATACAAGGATAACATCTCTCACCACTCCTATTCAACATCGTATTGAAAGTTCTGGCCAGGGCAGTCAGGAAAAGGAAATAAATAAAGAGTATTCAAATAGGAACAGAGGAAGTCAAATGTCTCTGTTTGCAGATGACATGATGCTACATCTAGAAAACCCCATCATCTCTGCCCAAAAGGTTTGTAAGCTGACAAGCAAATTCAGCAATGTCTCAGGATACAAAATCAATGTTCGGAAAACACAAGCATTCCTATACACCAACAACAGACAAGCAGAGAGGCAAATCATGAATGAACTCTCATTCACAATTGCTACAAAGAGAATAAAATACCTAGGAATACAGCTAACAAGGGAAGTGAAGGACTTCTTCAAGGAGAACTACGAAACACTGCTCAAGGACACAAATAAATGAAAAAAAAATTCCAAGCTCACGGATAGGAAAAATTAATATCACTAAAATGGCCATACTGCCTAAAGAAATTTATGGATTCAATGCTATTTTCATTAAACTACCATTGACATTCCTCACAGATTTAGAAAAAACTAATTTAAAATTCATATGGAACCAAAGAAAGAGGCTGTATAGCGAAGACCATCCTAAGCAAAAAGGAAAAAGCTGGAGGCATCACGCTACCCGACTTCAAACTATACAAGGCTACAGTAACCAAAACAGCATGGTACTGGCACAAAAACAGACACATAGACCAATAGAAAAGAATAGAGATCTCAGAAATAAAACCACACATCTTCAACCATCTTGTCTTTGACAAAACTGACAAAAAAAGCTACGGGGACAGGATTCCCTATTGAATAAATGGTGCTGGGAAAACTAGATAGCTACATGCAGAAAATTGAAACTGGACCTGTCCCTCACACCTTATACACAAATTAACTGAAAATGGACTCAAGACTTAACTGTAAAGCCCAAAACTATAAAAACCCTAGAAGAAAACCTAGGCACTACCATTCAGTACATAGGCATGGGCAAAAACTTCATAATGAAAACATCAAAAACAATTTCTACAAAAGCGACAGTAGACAAATGGGATCTAATTAAACTAAAGAGCTTCTGCACAGCAGAAGAAACTACTATCAGAGTGAACAGAAAACCTACAGAACGGGAGAACAATCTACCCATCTGACAAAGGTCTAATATCCAGAATCCACAAGGACTTTAAATAAACTTAAAAGAAAAAATAAAACTCCATTAAAAAGTGGGCAAAGGACAAGAACAGACACTTCTCAAAAAAAGATATTTATGTGGCCAAGAAACATATGGAAAAAAGCTCAACATCACTGATCATTAGAGAAATGCAAATCAATCTAGCCAGTCAAAATGGCAATTGTTAAAATGTCAAGAAACAACAGATGCCGGTGAGGCTGTGGAGAAATAGGAACAGTTTTACACTGTTGGTGGGAATGTAAATTAGTTCAACCATTATGGAAGACAATGTGATGATTCCTCAAAGACCTACAACCAGGAATACAATTTGACCTAGCAATCCCATTACTGGGTATATACCCAAAAGAATTTACATCATTTTATTATAAAGATACATGCACACATATGTTCATTGCAGCACTATTCACAACAGTAAAGACATGGAATCAACCCAAATGCTCATCAATGATAGACTAGATAAAGAAAATGTGGTACATATACACCATGGAATACTACGTAGCCATAAAAAACAAATGAGGTCATGTCCTTTGCAGGGACATGGATGGAGCTGGAGACCATTATCTTCAGCAAACTAACACAGGAAAAGAAAAACAAACACTGCATGTTCTCACTTATAAGTGGGAGCTGAACAATGAGAACACATCCACACAGGGAGGGGAACCACCCACACTGGGGCCTGCTGGGGGTGGCGGAGACAGGGAGAGCATCAGGATTAATAGCTAATGGATGTGAGGCTTAATACCTAGATGATCGGTTGATAAGTGTAGCAAACTACCATGGCAAACATTTACCTATGTAACAAGCCTGCATGTCCTGCACGTGTATCCTGAAACTTAAAATAAAACAAAATTAAAAAACAAACAAACAATAAAGCTCAAGTTTCATGATAAAATAAAGAATAGAGCCAAAAAGCTTATATATCTTAGGGATTATTTAACAGAATAATAAACTATCTTAACAATCTATAAAGCAATTATTGAGAACAGAGTAAGGTGTACTTCCTCCCATGAAGCTCTTTTAAAGGTTTATTTAATGATTATCTATTTTGGGAATGGGAAAAGTTAAACAAATTTATAATCTTATGAATTAGAATTTGAGTACCAGAAATCACTACAATTTCCTCCATTTCAAAGGAGAAAACAAAACACGCACATTGATATTAAAAATGCCTTGGTTTAAATTTATCAAAAATTAAATTTATATTGTACATGTGATTGAGACCTATCTGGAAAATATTCTCAAACTTCTCTTGTGAGTGTCAATAAATACTTATCCGAGTCTTAGAAATAAGTTAGTTAACAATAATTTCTGGTTTGGGCAGGAAAGTTCAGGGAACATCACCTTGATATTATGGGAAGAAATTAAGAAAAGTCCACTATAAAATATCTGAATGATGTTCTCAGATTGGAGCTCTGTCAGCTGGCCTTATTGCTTTCTTATTTGGATATCATCTAGGGGTTGAATAGCTCTGCTCTGACTCCCAGGAGAAACTTGGTAGGGATTTATCCAACAGTATCAAGGGCCACAAATGGCTTAAATAAAGCAACATCCTTACTAAAAGTAGAAGCAGTAGAAGGGTTAGAACTTGAATGAATGTTTACCGTATCTATATGTATTTATTTTTCTCTTCATTTTTGAGTGGTTAGCATTAAAAAGCCAATTATATATTCCAAGTATAAATTTAGATTAAGAAGAACTGAAATAGATTATTTCTAATTTGCTTATCTGTTTCAGAAATCAACCAAGAAAATCTCCCAAGACTTGAAATTAAAATATCCTCCCCAACAGTGGTGAGCATACCTTAAAAATTAATGTCAATCAGAAATCTCAGAATGTGACCTTATAGAGGGACTTTGCAGATATGATTAGTTAAAATGAGGTCATCCTGAATTATGATGGACCCTAAATCCAATGACTGGTATCCTATTGAGAAGAGAAGAGGACACACGAATACATGAATACTGAAAAAAAAAAAGCGGAGTGGAGCAGGAACAGAGATGCAGAAATGAAAGTATGCTGCTATGAACTAAAGAATGCCATGGTACATTAGAAGCCCTTACAGTTGGATAAAGCAAGAAAGAACTATTCCCCGGAGCCTTTGGAAGAAGCATAACCCTGCCACTACCTTTATTTCAGACTTTCAGTCTCCATGACTGTGAAAGAATAAATTCCTGCTTTTTAAAAAATTTTGTATTTTTTTTTTGAGACGAAGTCTCACTCTGTCGCCCAGGCTGGAGAGCAGTGGCATGATCTCAGCTCACTGAAACCTCTGCCTCTCGGGTTCAAGCAATTCTCTGCATCAGCCTCCTGAGTAGCTGGAATTACAGGTGCCCGCCACCATGCCCAGCTCATTTTTGTATGTTTAGTAGAGACAGGATTTCACCATCTTGGCCAGGTTTGTCTTGAACTCCTGACCTTGTGATGCACCTGCCTTGGCCTCCCAAAGTGCTGGGATTACAGGCATGAGCCACCGCACCTGGCGCAATTATTGCTGTTTTAAGCCACCCAGTTTGTGATAATTTGTTACAGCAGCACTAGGAAGCTAATACACACACTGTAAATAAAATGAGGATACATGAGATGTATAATCATCAATCTGTGACAATTATCCCACCAAAAAATAATTTATAAACAAATAGTTGAAAATGTTTAGAACCATCCAATTTCTATTCTATGTGCTCTAGAAGCAGAGCATAACAAATATGCTCAAACTAAGCAATGACATTGTCCTCTAGGGAAGAAAGAACAATATAAAAGAAGGTGATAATCAATAGAGCCTAGTGAAGCAGGAACCAAACAGCAAATTTTTGGGGGGAAATTCTTTGTAACTTCAAAGACAAAAGACATTCCAACCAGCTGATTTCAGCATATATTTAACATACATTTGATAAGCTGACAGTAACATTATGCCATCCTAGAAAGTTGTATTTTCTTTGTAAATAAATTAACGCCTATAAAACATGAATGTATTGCAAATGTGATTAATGTATTTATCCTTTCTGAATACATTAATAATTTCAAACTAAAAACTTTGAAGTGAGGACTGGAACATGGAATGTAATGACCAAGTCATCATTCATTAGCTTTACTTAGTTAGTTGGTTATCTGCCAGGAAGTCAAGTATTTATTGAGCATCTTTTTTTTTTTTTTCTTTCGAGACAGAGTCTCACTCTGTAGCTCAGGCTGGGGTGCAGTGGTGTGATCTCAGTTCACTGCAACTTCTGCCTCCCGGGTTCAAGCAGTTCTCTGCCTCAGCCTCCGGAGTAGCTGGGATTATGGGCACCCGCCACCACACCCAGTATTTTTTGAGTAGACACGGGGTTTCACCATCTTGACCAGGCTGGTCTTGAACTCCTGACCTCGTGATCCACCTGCCTCGGCATCCCAAAGTGCTGGGATTACAGGCTTGAGCCACCGCGCCTGGCCCTATTAAGCATCTTTTTTATTAGGCAACGAAAGAAGTATGCTAACAATTATTTCACTAATTTCCTTTATAACTTTCCCAGAATTTATTGCATTGTTACTCTTTCAAATTGCAAAAAAAACACGAACTCCAATTCTCTAACTTACAGTTATCTTAAATTCAATTATGTATCTTACATCTAATAGTTGGCCTCCAATTCACCCTTTCTTCCACCTTTATTTGATCTTCCTTGCATCAGTGTCCAATTGAGAGGCAGCTATCACAATTCAACTTGAACAAGAGAAGTTTAATATAAATAATCATTAACAAGGAGAGCGAAGTAACCATAGAGTAGTAAAGAGAAATTTAAAGTACACAAGGAAGGAAGGAAGGACAAAATTTGGAGAGTGTTCCCTTCCCAAAAGCTAGGTTACTGACTTCCTTTGGTGAAGTCGTGGCAGCAGCCCATTGGATGGCCAGCCAGAGTTGGCCCACTATTTCCATGTTAACTGGAAACACCCCATAGGGTGTGTTGATGAGTGAGGCTGGCAGAAAAGTGTGCAGAAGTATGGGTTTCAGGGGGCTAAGTGTATTGCACATTGTTGGTAGAGCTGCCTAAAGCTATCCTCTTACCTTCATAGGTGCAGGCCTACTGATGCTGGCAAGCAAGAGTGTAGGGCGAGCTGGAGCTTAGGGAACCTCCTAGCTGACAAAGCAGTGTGAGGTCTTGAGAGCACAATGTCTGTTTCAGGAGGGCCATAGAAAGATGGTCACCAGGCCAGGGCCAGGGCTGTAAGCTTGCTAAGAGACTGTACTCTAGGCTTTAACAAAGTCCCTCTCACAGTGATGCAGCAGAGCAAGAAGAAACAAAAATAGCAACAAAACAGTATTAGATGATGTGATGGTTAATATTGAATATCAACTTGATTGGACTGAAAGAGGCAAAGTCTTGTTCCTGGATGAGTCTGTGAGGGTGTTGCTAAAGGAGATTAACATTTGAGTCAGTGGACAGGGAGAAGTAGACCCGCCCTCAACCCAGGTGGGCACCGTCTAATCAGCTGCCAGCATGGCTAGGATAAAAGCAGGGAGAGGCCGGGCGCGGTGGCTCACGCCTGTAATCCCAGCACTTTGGGAGGCTGAGGCGGGTGGATCACGAGGTCAGGAGATCAAGACCATGGTGAAACCCCGTCTCTACTAAAAATACAAAAAATTAGCTGGGTGCGGTGGCGGGCGCCTGTAGTCCCAGCTACTCGGGAGGCTGAGGCAGGAGAATGGCGTGAACCCGGGAGGCGGAGCTTGCAGCGAGCCGAGATCGCGCCACTGCACTCCAGCCTGGGTGACAGAGCAAGACTCCGTCTCAAAAAAAAAAAAAAAAAAAAAAAAAAAAAAAAAAAAAAAAAAAAAAAAAAAGCAGGGAGAGGAACGTGGAAGGTCTAGACTAGCTGAGTTTTTTGGCCTCCATCTTTCCCCCGTGCTGGATGCTTCCTGCCCTCAAACATCAGACTCCAAGTTCTTCAGCTTTTGGACTCTTGGTCTTACACTGGTGGTTTGCCAGGGGCTCTCGGGCTTTCAACCACTCACTGAAGGCTGCACTGTCGGTTTCCAGAGTTTTGAGGTTTTGGGACTCGGACTGGCTTCCTGGCTCCTCAGCTTGCAGACAGCCTACTGTGGGACTTCACCTTGTGATCATGTGAAGTGATCACTTATCCATGTGAGTCAATTATCCTGATAAACTCCCCTTCATATACTCATAGAGGACCCTGACTAAAACAGGTGACAAACACCTTGGTATTGCAATGCAATGTCTCTCTATCGCCGTCTACTGGCAAAGATTAATATTATGTGTTTAAAAAGCTCTATTGCAGATCAGGTAAAGAAATGTGCGTTTGGAGCCAAGAGCAATTCACTGAAAACTAGAACATGCTTCATTGATTCTCGGAAACAAGTATTTATAAAACCACTGTCTCAAATTCACATGGGTATGCACTTTGTGACTAGGTCTCATTTTCCGTTGCCACTGCTACTTTTATGTATGTTTTCTCTGAAAACAGTTATCTTCAGAGCCAGCATCTCACACAATTCCACGGGGCCGCGGGGGAGGTCGCGGAGGGTGGGGGTAGTAATTTACATTGGGTTCTATATGAATGATCCACACTATTTTGAGTTATTCAGTGAAAAGTTTGCCTGAACTACGCACTAAGACGTTAAATATTCGCATGTATTTTACCTTGGATCACATAGTTTAATTCCTTATAGATATTCATCACTTCCTTAAGAACAAAGCTGAAAGGTTATGCTATTTTTTCTTTTATTAATGTTTAAGTAATATTTCAAGCCTCTTCGATCACTACCTACCTTATGCTACAGATACTCTAAATGCAACTTGTACCATTTTGCCATTGGGTTTTGAAATATTATCTCAAAATTAGATTATTACTGTTTTATGTTTCTGCCTATATATGTATTCTACTAAATTGCCTCACAATTGGACTCACATGACATCTTATTCATTGACATTTTAAAACAGAAACTATCACTCCTGATGAAGATCACACATCTTAACTGCATCCTCATTTTAATACATGCTTGAGTTACTATGTGACATCAACATTAAAATACCTGTCTCCGAATTTATGCTTTGAGATCAAGGACTGTGTGTTTCAGTTACATAATAATTTGGACAAAGAAGATGTCAGTCTATATATTTGAATCTAATGATAGATTAATTTCTGACAAATTTTAAAAGTACAATTTTAAAATATTACTCACCTTTTTGTTTATTTTAAATAAAAATAGAGGAAAATATATTAAACATTTAAGCAAAATTCCACAAATATATACATATTTTTCTCATGTGTATATTAATTGGCATAATCCACCTCTACCCATTTGCTGCTTGGTTGGAAGAACACGGAGAAATTTCAGCTACTTTCACTATAAAGAACAATTTCTGAGAAGACACATCTTTTAAAAGTGTGGGCCCAGGATCAGCCTTTACGCATCTCAGTTCTGGCTCCAGCACTTTCTAGCTATGCGGCCTTTGGAGGTTAGTAAGTTACATTGAGCCTTGTTTTCCTCATCTATCAAACAAAGCATGCTAGTCTGAAGATGCAGTATGTACAAATAGCAAGTTAAAATGCACATGTGGAAACAATGTTCTTAATTTATCCATAATTTTGTGTTAAATAAATTCTTTATTCCACTGGCTGATACATAAAATCTCACTTTAGTCATGTTCCTTTTCTAATTTTTCTGAGCATTACCTCAATTCTGGATAAGAGGGTGATTGGAAAAATCAGACACTCAAATAGCATGGCAAGAGTATGTGTTTGTGTGACTGGGGACCGAGGCACACTGCGTGAGGCCCAGTCCTTGCTTTTACCAGCTGATATCTGCCCAGTGAGGCTTTTGTTTCAGGCTGCAGATGTTTTTCATGTGATTTTCCTCAGGTTCATTATCTCTCAGTGCTAACTACATGTAGTTTTTGGCATAAGATTAATACTACTACACAACTCTGCACACTCTTTGGCTTGTGGATTTAGACATCTTAGCCAATTTTGAGGCTCCTGAACTATGGTAGGCTGAGGAGATATCTCTTGGATCTTAACACTTTTCTTGAATAATAAGGGCAGAGGTTTCCTAAGCTCTTTGGAATCTACCTATATTAGGATCCTCTCTCCCATTTACTGCCCCACAAGACTTGGCTCAATGTGGATTGCAGCATTGGACACCTTCTCAGGGATCCATCCGTGACTAAGATCTCTTTGTTTTCTTCTACATCTTCCTCCCTATTTCCAAAATCAAAGGAATTTGTGTGTGTGTGTGTGTGTGTGTGTGTGTGTGTGTATGTAAGAAGGGAGTGTAGGAGCTATGAGAAAATACAGAGTTGCTAGATAAATCTTTTTTTGATAAATAGCATCTTCCAAATTTGGTGATTTCATCCAAAGTTTTATATTTTTAACACATAGGCTAAGAATGTAATTCTTTTTGGTTAGCCTTCTCTGAGTCAATGACTGCCGAAAGTTCAACTCCCTAAATGACAAAAAGAGAAGGTGTGAAATGCAATATTAAAAGGTACAAATAGGGAGCAAAGGTTAATGTATACATTTTTTTCTACTCAATAGAAGATGGATATAAAACACAATGAACAGTGCCCACAACATCGAAATTGCTTAATAAGTATTAGTCACTACAAATCTGCAATCATAGCCTCAGAGAGCAAAGAATGGATTGCAAAATGCAACTGAACAGGATAGAAAAACAGAGCTTTTTCCCACTTGTTGTATCCTCATTGGAACTTTTGGAATCAAACTTCAAAATATGAGAAACACACACACTCTAACTGAAAGAAAAAATATATTTTTCATAATTACAATGAACTTTTGTAGAAATGAAACGCTGTAAAACAATAACATAAAATGGAAAAACAGGTAAACTTAGCCAGGCACTGTGGCTCAAACCTGTAATCCCAACACTTTGGGAGGGCGAGATGGGTGAATCACTTGAGTCCAGGAGTTGGAGACCAGACTGGGCAACATGGTGAAACTCTGTCTCCACTAAAAATAAAAAAAAATTAGCTGGGCATGGTAGCATGCACCTGTAGTCCCAGCTACTTGGGAGGCTGAGGTGGGAGGATCACCTGAGCCTGGGAGGTCAAGGCTGCGGTGAGCTGTGATAATGCCACTGCATTCTATCCTGGGCAACAGAATGAGAGACCCTGTCTCCAAAAAAGAAAAGGAAAAAGTAAAACAGAAAAACTTTTTTAAAAAGACCAAAAAGAAGTTCATATTCTAAAAAAACAGTTTTAAAAATGGAAATTTAACAGATTGAGTGAAATGTAAAAAGCTAAACCATGAGATGAAAGTGAACAAAATAGAACTGAAGGAAAGACAAATAAAAATAAAGCCCATAAATAGGAACTGAGAAATAGTTTTGATCAACAAATTTTTATTCATAAAATCAGAAAATTAGAGAAAATATATAATTTAGAAGACATTATAATTGCAGAAAATTTATAGTACACTATTTCAGCATTGTAGTTAGATATGATCACCACATTTCTACTTTGTTAATACTAAAAGGCATATATTATCTAACTATTTATTATAGCTGTTGCCGAAGGAGGCATTTTTGTTCATTACCAGTGAACAAGGAGACAGGAGAATTGTTAATGTGAACTAGCTAACTTTAATGTTTTCAATCAGTTGAGAACTAACTTATTTTCTTCCACTTTCTATTTTTGTTCATGAAATATTTCTCAAACATATTATAACAAGAACAATGAAAAAAACTAGCGTGTATATGTGTGTGTGTGTGTGTGCATGTGTGAGAAATTCTAAACATTTGGGTAAATCAGACTCCTCAGGCTAAGCATTAAAGTCAAAGGGAATTAATTTGATTATCCTGGATTCTGCTTGATACATTTAATCAGATTGAAAGAATTCAGGAATTTTTCTTACAGCTTCTTCCAAATATTAGAAAACATGTAATTAATAAGCAGTAAAATGATCAGTTCAAAAGTTAAAGTTTAATGGATCATTTTAGCAAGCAAATTATTTACAGATGTTACCGATGGAAAATAATAAACTATTCAAATATTTCTTGAAAGATTTTAAAGGAATTCACAAACTAGCAGGAGATATCTTAGTTAACATGATGATGCCCCCTTTCTGGCATTGTAGGTGAGAACATTCATTTAATCCAATTTGAAAACTCTCCAACGATGCTAACTGGCAGTAACCAATAAAGGAACACTAGAAGTAGAAACATATTTATGTTCCCATTTCTTACAAAGTCAGTGGACAAAAGTCTTTATTATTGCCCCCCCCCCCTTGTCTTCTGATTTTCTTTTTCTTCTTTTAATAGATTTTATTTTATCTTAGAGCAGTTTTAGATTCACAAAAAACCTTGAGAGGAAGGTACACAGGTTTTTCATATACCCTGGTCCTTACACACGCATGGCCTTCACCATTATCAACATCCCCCACGAGAGTGATACATTGGTTACGATTGACGAACCTGCATTGAGGCATTACTGTCACTCAAAGTCCATAATTAACAGTGAGGTTCATTCTTGATGTTGTATATTGATTTTCTTTCTGCCAAAAATCTAAAAAGAGTTGTCCACATATAGTATCCCCTTTTGGCCTCCCATTCACTCTTTACTGGTAATATTTGTTGTCAATTAAAATAATATTGGCTGGTATTTTTGTTTATAAAACAGATTTTGTGAATAATTATTTTTTAATAGAGGAAAACGTTTTTTAAAAGATTTGTAAATACACTATTTGTATGTAATCACTTCTAACATGCTGCCATTCTCCTTTGGTTATATGTTTTTCTATGTAATTGAGATCATGGTGGTTATATTGTCAGGTAACACATTTATTTTTTGTTTAACAAAGTAATATGACCATTTTTCATATTATTATATATGCTGCATCAATAATGGGTGTGTATTCTATTCCACTGGGCTATGTATGCATTATTATTGTATGTCTGTGCACAAAATTTTAATTGTTACAGCTTTAAAATAAGCCATAACATGTGGTTGGATAAGATCAACAAATTGTTTATCTTTCTCTATTTCGGTGTTCTTAAAATCATTTCAACATTGTAATAGTCTCTATTGAGTTCTTTCACATCATTTTTAGATTTATTCCAAGATTCATTTTATGTTTTTTAATTGAAAATGGTATCTACTATTTTTTAACATTTGTTACTGAGAAAAAGAAATTCAATTGATTCTTTAACCTTATATACAACAACAAGGTTGCACTCATTAATTTTAAAAGATCTTAGTAGACATCATCTGTGAGTAATGATACTTTTTGAATTGTCTCTTCTGTTCGTTAACCACTTTGCTTTTTTTAAAAAAAAAATTAGCCAATCTTTTAACTTGTTTTTGAACATTTAAATCATTCTTAATAGAGGCTTTCTCTATCTCAAATAATGTTTTTTATAGTCAAGTTAATTTTGTCTGATGTTTATTATATCTGTTCTGGATTTTGTCTGGTTGGTGTGTGCTAGTTGTGTTTTTTTTGCCTGCTATTACACTTTCTATTCTCTTTTATGCCAGTCTTTTGTAAATAGTATCAGATTATTTACTGTCCAATCTGATGATTTCTATACTCCAATCAAAAATACTAATACATTTATATTTCTTGTGATTACTAAAACATACCAACATACATATATATGCATAGATATAATCCATTCCACATATATATGTGTGTGTGTGTAAAGGAATTCTCCTCCTTTCTAAGGAGGAGAATGGCAATATATGATTAATGAAGACCATTAGCACAAAAGAAGATCAGAAAGAAGAAATTAAAAAAGAGAATAAAGAAAAAGCAAGAAAAATAGAGAGTTCATAGTAAGAGAATTTATATATATATGTACATATATATGTACATATATATATATACACACACACAAACATACACTCTCTTTGGATATACACACACACATATATATGTATATGTGCAGTAATCTTCTCAATTTATATATATGTAGGTATGTTTTAGTAATCATAAGATTACTACACATATACATATATAGTGTGTGTATGTATATATATCCAAAGGTGATATATATATATATATATATATTCTCTTACTATGAACTCTGTATTTTTCTTGCATTTTCTTTATTCCCTTTTTTATTTCTTCTTTCTGATCTCCTTTTGTGTTAATAGTCTTTATTAATCATATATTGCCATTCTCCTCCTTGGAAAGAGACACACTGAATCTCAATATCTTAGTTCAAATATTGAAACTTTTAGTATCCATCCTTTAATTCTTAATTTTAGTTGTATATGTTTTTATTTCTCAGTTTAGCTCTAATTTTTATAGTTTCGACTACTGCTTACTCTCCCTCTTGGAAATTATCTTCTCATGACTTGTTATATGTGTGTGTGTGTGTATATATATGTACACATATACACATATGTATGTGTCTCTCTGTGTTTATATATACATATATATATAGAGAGAGAGAGAGAAAGAGTTATATTTCCCCACCTCCAGTTTTTTATATCTTTCTAATTTCTACCAATAATTCTGGTCATATACCTCTAGTACTGCTACTCTCAATTTTATTATTTTATTCTACATATTATACATTTAATGGCCTTCATTACTATTCTTTTACTTGACCAAAGTCAGTTTATTTTCAGTCTCTTGGGGAATGCCTCAATATTTCTCATACATCAAAGCATTCTATTTTCTTTTTTTTTTTTATTATACTTTAAGTTTTAGGGTACAAAGCATTCTATTTTCTGATTCTGGGCCTGGAGCCCCTCAGTGTGTGATACGGTTTCCTGCATTTTTTGCCTGGCATTGAATGTTAGATAGGCAGTCAGAGCCAGTGCTTCCTTTTCACTCAAATCTATCTTTTGGACTCCACTACCAAAAAATGTGCTCTTTCATATATTAACTTGATATTAACTAGGCTGTCCATGCTATTCAATCCAACCGAAGCTTTCCTGGCAAAAACTGTCTTGGCAGCAATGGACATTTTTAACTGTGCTTTTTTTTTTCTTTTTTAAACATGTTTCTCTCTTGGTTCCAGTGGCACAACACTTTGATAGTTTACTTTGACCTCCTGGAATATGCCACCATGTCTGAGGGCCAACAACTCACTTGCCATCACAGTCCTGGTCCGGCAGGTGCTGTAGCTCATGCCTTGAAATTCTAGCACTTAGGGAGGCTGATGGGGGTGGATCACTTGAGCTCAGGAGTTTGAGACCAGCCTGTGCAATATGGTGAAACTCCACCCCTACAGAAAAAAAAAAAGAAAAAGAACAAATTAGCAGGGCCTGGTGGTGAATGCCTGTAGTCCCAGCTACTTTGGGGACTCAGGTGGGAGGACCGCCTAAGCCCAAGCATTCAGGGCTGCAGTGAGCTGAGATCGCGCCACTGCACTCCAGCTTGTGTGACAAAGTGAGATCCTGTCTCAAAAACAAAAAAAATCTCCTGGGCCTTTCCTCCTGGCCATTTCTGTAGAGCTGGCCCAACCAGCAATATCATGGAATTTTAGACTTTTCACCTATTAATAGATTTGGCTGAAGCAACACATCACAAAGAGTCCAAAGCACTATGTATTGTATTCCAGCAGTGAGGGCAAGGTATTTCCCTGTGGGGTCAACTGTAACCAATGAGAAGCAGGAGATAGGAAGGAGATTGGCACAAAATTTCTCTCTAACTTTTCTCCTATTTACCACTATGAGGCCTGAGTGCACCTTGCAGTCTGAGCAGAGATGTTTTCCCTGCTGGCCAAAGAGCACATTTGTGAGCCACCTGTAGAAGTGAGTCAGTTCTGGGTCATCTGTCAAATAGCAGGCAGCAAACTCATGCATCGCGATACATTTGTTTGCATTTTCCTTTATCTCACTTTTTGTTTGTCACACCAATGCCCTAAATTCTCACCTACTGTGATGGTTAATATTGAGGGTCAACTTGATTGGATTGAAGGATGCAAAGTATTGATCCTGGGTGTGTCTGTGAGGGTGTTGCCAAAGGAGATTAACATTTGGTCAGTGAACTAGGGAAGGCAGACCCAGCCTCAATCTGGGTGGGCACCATCTAATCAGCTGCCAGCGCAGCCAGAACAAAATCAGGCAGAAGAACATGGAAAGACTAGACTGGCTTAGCCTCCCAGCCTACATCTTTCTCCCATGCCAGATACTTCCTGCACTCGAACATCAGACTCCAAGTTTTTCAGCTTTGGGACTCAGACTGGCTTCCTTACTCCTCAGCTTGCAGACGGCCTATTATGGGACTTCACCTTGTGATTGTGTGAGTTAATACTCCTCCTTAATAAATTCCTCTTTATATCTTTATACCTACATCTATCCTATTAGTCCCGTCATTCTAGAGAACCCTAATACACCCCCTAAATAAATTATGAGCCTCTTTATTTTCTTCCATTTCTGTTTTCTAGAGGATAAAAGCTAAGATCTTGTCTTGCTGTAGATCATAATATGATCAAGTATCTAGATATGATGTCTGGAACATAATGACTACTGTGTTACCTTTTGCTGAATGATTGACTTAATATGTGTTTGGAGGTTAGAGAAATAGGCAAAAAGTTTAAAAAAGCAGCACCTAATATGCCCTTGGATGTTTTTATGAGCTGGCTGCTAACAAGCATGCTAAAATGTTGTTTTAGTTAATCTTCATAACAACACTATGAATGTGATTTTTTAAATCTCTGTTTTATGGATGAGAGTTTGGTAGCTTAGAGAGGTTAACGTGACCTACATAAGGCTACACAACTCATGATTGATAGAGTTGGGAATTGTGCACAAGAAATTTCATGTTCTTCTGCTATTTGGTGCTATTTTAGAGGCTTATCTTTATTCCTTATGACTCTGGGTTGGAAATACATGACTGAAAATTTTTCATAGACATTGACACAAAATACTCCCATGGCTTAGAAAAAGTCATTTCTCCCCCTCTGCTGTTCTCTACCACTTAATACGATATATTAAAAGAAGAATCTTTGGAGAAAAGGGGAAATTGCTTGCCATTTACTTACTCTGTGACCTTGGGCGAGTAACTGAGACACCCAGGGCGACTGTTTTCTTAAAGCTAACAAGAAGAAAATAAAAACTACCTTAGGAATTTGTTGCCAACGTTTTAATACACATTATAAATCTTCAATAATATCCTACCCTGTTCCTTTATAATGCATTTCTTGGCTTTCTTGAAATAAAGGAAAATATAATTTTGCTCAATGTGAAATAGAGTTAGAACAAGTTAGAGTGTAACTTAAAACAGTGAATATTTCAAAGGTTATAAATGGCTTTCAAATTCACCACAAGATATATTTTGCCCCAGAATGTTTTAATTTATTTAAAATGTATTTGCATTTCCTCAATGCATGTGTTCATTAAAACCAAATTAAGAAATTTTAAAACTACAGTGCTAAGAACTGATTATTCCAAGTTGAGTAAGGCAATTTTTACTTTGTGAAGTTCAAAGACATGTGCTGAGAAGCTCTGAAGTAAAGTGAAGTGTAACAGATCAGGTATAAGTGGGAAGAATTGTGGAAGCACAAAATGAATTTCAAGTTAAGTAGCAAATCTAACCCCGCTCAGAAATGACTTCCTATCTTTCTGTACCTTGTTTTCTTTCATCCTTCAGCACTGGCTTAAAATCTGCTGACTATGAAATATGTCTGCTGCTTGAGAAACATATGCAATGTTGTTTACTCCTATGATCTTGTGTAACATGCATGATTTCTCCCACTTTTTTTATCTTGTTTTTGGCATGGTTTTAATGGACAGTGTTGTTTTGCTTCTTTTAAGCCTTGCTGTCTATGTCACGTATGAACAAAAGACATTACAGTTATTTAATTGTGGTTACAAAACATGTATCCCATTCCTTATGCTATGTACATTTTCTAGCTCATATTTGTGTCTTCAAAATATATCTGATGAAGAAATAAATGAATGTGTAATTATCCAGTTGTATTATTGTGTGTGCATTTCTTTGTTTTTTCTTACATTTACATCATACTGAAAACACTATTTTACTCTGTCATGTATGGAACACATCAGGGGGTTCTTTGCAACAAAATGTGGGTACAAATAACCCAAAATATTTAGTTGATTTTGTGAGTAAAGAATTTTGGTAGACTTTGCAATGCATTAGAATCTGGGAATAAGGTCTTTTAACCTAGAGCAGATACATGATTCCCATCATGCAACTTGGTAACTGCACCCCTTGCAGCTGACAGGGATTGTTTTTGTGGTACTATAACACATCTACTCCCATTCTCTGGCTGGCCTGAGCCAAATTTATTTTAGTCCCATATGAGCCAATGTTTACTCCTGTGAGTTACATCATAGTTGTTACCACCGTGTGTGGTCTCACTCATTCTCTTCTGCGAAACTCCAAGACACAAATAATTTGAAGATCGGTTCTAATTCACCTTCCTCTATTATCAAAGAGTATTTGTAACTATTGTCCACTTTAATTTTTCCCATTTATTCGTGTATTCAATCACATACAATGCACTTACCATGTTCTAGGCACTGTACAGTTCCCTGGAGATACAGCAGTTAGTTAACCAGTCAAAAATAATTGCTCCGAAGGAAATTACATCATATAAGGGAAGACGGAAGGTAACTTTATTAGTAGGCGAAATGGTAGTTTGTGCTGTGGTAAAGTATAATTAGAAAGGGTGAATGAGGAGTTCCAGGTTTGGGGAGATGTAATTGTAAATTGGGTGATCAGGGAAAACTTCATAAAGACCATATTGTTTAGTCTCTGTACAATTCACTGTGGCATTTAACTTTTAAAATATATTTTCTGTTAGCTACTGCATAAATTAAATTTAAATATAATCCATTGATCCAGCAGGCATAGATTTTCAAAATTGACCATAAGCAGATGACTTGTACATGTAGTCCCTTTTTGGGGAGTAGATTGGTTATTTTTATTTTTGGTTATTAGACTTTATTTTTCAGAGCACTTTTAAGAGAAAAATTGAACAGAAAGTACAAAGAGTTTCCCTATATTCTCTCCCTCTGTCATCTCCGGGTTCCCCTGTGAACATCTTGCCTTGGTGTGATACATTTGTTACAACTAAAGAACCAGTACTGATACATCATCATTGACTGAATTCTAGGGTTTACATTAATGTTCCACTCTTTTGTTGTATAGTTCTATACACAGTCATTTGTCTATACATAGTCATTGTCTATACATAGTCATTTGTCCACCATTATAGTGTCATACAGAATAGAATGCTACTATACTGTCTTAAAAATCCCTGTACTTTGCCTACTCATTCCTTCCCCTCATCCCAACCATTGATTGGGATGGCAACCACTGATCTTTTTACTCTCCTTTTCATTCTGTCTTTTCTGTACATAATATGGTTAGAATCATACAGATTTTCAGACGTGGCTTGTTTCACTTAGCAATACTTACTTAAGATATCCATGTCTTTTTGAGGCTGGATAGCTCTTTTCTTTTCTTTTTTTTAAAAGACAGAGTTTTCGCTCTGTTGCCCAGGCTGGAGTGCTGTGGCACGATTTCGGCTCAGTGCAACCTCCGCCTCCCGGGTTCAAGCCATTCTACTGCCTTAGCCTCCCAAGTAGCTGGGATTACAGGCGTGAGCCACCACACCTGGCTAATTTTGTATTTTTAGTAGAGATGGGATTTTGCCATGTTGGTCAGGCTGGTCTCAAACTCCTGACCTCAAGTGATCCACCTGCCTCGGCCTCCCAGAGTGCTGGGATTACGGGTGTGAGCCACCAGGCCCAGCCACTCCTTTCTTTTTATCATGAGATAATTTTCTATTATATGGCTATAAGCAGTTTGTTTATCCATTCCCCTATGAAAGAACATCTTAGTTACTTTCAATTTGGGGCAATTATGATATAAACTGCTTATAAACAGTTGTGTGCATATTTTTTGTACAGATTTAAGTTTTCAACTCATTGTGGTAAATACAGAAGAGAGTGGACTACGGGCTCATACCTAAACTATGTTCAATTTTGTAAGAAACTGCCAGAGTGTCTTCCAGAGTGGCTGTACCATTTTAGAGTCCCAGAAATAATGAATGAGAATTTCTACTGCATTTTACAGTCCCAGAAACAATGAATGAGAATTTCTACTGCATTTTACAGTCCCAGAAACAATGAATCAGAATTTAAACTGCATTTTACAGTCCCAGAAACAATGAATCACAATTTCTACTGCATTTTACAGTCCCAGAAACAATGAATGAGAATTTCTACTTCTCCCTATCCTCACCAGCATTTGGGTTGTCAGTTTCTAGGACTTTAGCCATTTGAATAGATGTGTAGTGGTATCTTGGCATTGTTTTGATTTACAATTCCCTAATGACATATAATGTTGAACACCTTTTCATATGCTTATTTGTCATTTGTATACCTTCTTTTGTTAGGTGTCTGTTCAGATTGTTGCCTACTTTTCAACTTTTCAATTTGTTCAGTTAGAACATTTGTTTTTTGAACTGTTGAGTTTTAGGTTTTAAGAGAGCTTTTTTTGAGGAGGTGGTTATTGTGGATACAAGTCTTTTACTGATGTATGTTTTGCAAATAGTTGCTCCTAATCTGTGGCCTAACATGTAGATATCCAGATATTTTAATACCATTTGTTAAAATGTTTTTAATCCATTATTTGCTGCTTTTTCAAAGGTCAGTTGACTGTATTCATTTGAGACTACTTCTATTTCACTATTCTGTTCATTGATCTATTTGTCTATTATTTTGCCGGTATTACACTGTTTGAGTAGTGAGACTTGAAGTTGGGGGATGGCAGTCCTCTGACTTTGTCCTTCTTCAACATTGTGATAGCTATTCTGGGTATTTTTCCTTTCCATAGAAACTTTAGAACTGGTTTGTTGATATCACAAAACAGCTTTCTGTGATTTTGTTTGAGATTGCACTAAACCTATAGATCAAGTTGAGAATAACTGACATCTTAACTATAGCATGTTTTTCTATTCATGAACATGGACTATTTCTCCAATTATTTAGATATTATTTGATTTTATTCATCAGAGTATTATACATTTTCTCATATAGACATTGTATATGTTTTGTTATATTTATAACTAAGTATCTGACTTTTATGTTGCTAAAGGGTGTTATGTTTATTTCAAATTCCAATTGCTTATTGCTAGCATATAGGAAAGCAATTGACTCTTATATATTAACTTCATATCCTGCAGCCTAAGTTCTAGGAGTTTTTTTTTTTTTGCTAATTCTTTTGGAAATTTCTACTTGAACAATTATGTTATTTATGAAAAATAATATGTTTATGTCTTCCTCCCAAGCTGTATTTCTTGTTTTAATTGACTTACTGCATTAGCAAGGACTTCTAGTACAATGATGAATAGAAGCAGCAGCAGGAACATTTTTCCTTCTTCCTGATCTTTGTAAGAAAGATTCTAGTTTCTCACCACTATGATATGAATGTAAGATTTTTGCATATGTTCTTTATCATGTTGAAAAAGTTGCCTTCTATTCTTATTTTACACAGAGTGGTTATCACGAATAGGTGTTGGATTTTGTCAAATGCTTCATCATCTATTGAGATGACTTATAAATTTTCTTTTTTAGCCTATTGATGTTATGGATTATAAAAATTGATTTTTGAATGTAGAATCAGTCTTGCATTCTTGAAATAAATCCACATTTGTTGTGGCGTATAATTATTTTATACACTTTTAGATTTAATTTGCTGCTACTTTCTTAAAGGAGTGTTGTATCTTTGTTGATTATAAATATTGATCTGCAGTTTTCCTTTCTTGTAATGTATTTGTTCTGCTTTTGGAGTTAGGGTAGTGATGGCTTCAAAGAGTGAATTAGAAAATGTTTTCTGTGCTTCTGTTTTTTACAAAGAGATTGTAAATAATTGACATGCTATAATTTATTTTTTAAATGTCTGGCGAATTTACCAGTGAAACCATCTGGGTCTGATACTTAATAATTTTGAAGATAATTGGTTACTGATTAAATTATAGGTAGGTAGCTATGTAGATAGATAGATGGATAAACGACAGGTGTTTAAGTTTTGATAGATTGTAATTTTTCAAGGAACTAGTCCTTTTCATACAAGTGATTAAACTTGTAGCCATAGAGTTGTTTATAATATTCTTTTATTTTTTTTTTTAGTGTTCATGGGATTGGTAGTGTGGCCCTTTTATGTCTTAAGCTGGTAATGTGTCTGTTCTCTGCTTTTCTTAGTCGGGCTAGGAGTTGATCCATTGTATTAATATTTTTGAAAAATCAATTTTTGCTTTCTTTAATTTTCTCTGAGGTTTTCCTACTTTCAATTTTATTTATATATACTCTGCTTTTTACTCTACCTCCTACTTACATTGTATTTAATTTCCTCTTCTTTGTCTATTTTCCTAAGGGTAGTGATACAAATACTAATTTTACATCTTTTTGTTTTCTAATATATGCATTCAGTGCTATAATTTTTCTTTTATTAACTGATTTTGCTGCATCTAACAAACTTTTGTAGGCTCTTTTTCATTTTCATTTAGTTTGAAATATATTTTAATTTATCTTGGAACTTATTTAACCCTGTTTTATTTAAAAGTGTGCTGTTTCAGCTATATTTCTGTTATCAATTTCTAGTTTAATTTCCTAGTGGTCTAAGAGCATACTGTGTATGATATCTATTCTCTTTTTTTGTTAAAAATGCATTTATGACCCTGACTGTGGTCTAGTGTTATGAAAGTGTCATATGAAATTGTAACTGTTTTTGAATACTATTACAATTCATGAAGAGTGTCTAAGAACAATGTTGTAAATCATGAAGAGTATCTAAGAAGGTCTTGAGGCCTGTCCCCGTAATTGGCACAACACTGAGCTCCTGTTAGTGCTGGTAACCTTGTTTAATTAAAGTGAATAAATTTAAAACGAATAGGTTTGTGAACTTGATGAAATATTCTAAATTAAATAATTAACATAGTATACAGAGGTAATATACTACATCAATGTGTTTCTTGTGACTACCAGGTATCATCGGCTTCAGTTGATGTATAATAATTAAGAATAGGAATCTTAATCCCACAGAAAAAGTGGAAACATAGCAAATGAACACATCTCAAAATTATCCTATTTGAGGGCAAAGATAGCTAGAATATGTTTACACAAAATACGAAGTCGTTCTTTGGGGGTTCTGATGGTGCCAGCACTTCTTTAGGCTGGCAGTTCTGCATGCAACAGTTATAGCAATAAAAGTCTTCAGGCCATTGAAATTGTATCCTGGAAGATCTTCAGGCTATATATGGGCCAAGGATAGCAGCTGCCACAGGAAAAAATCATCATGATGATTTATGGTAAGCAATTTGCCCAAGCTCTTACATATCAAATGTAGATTGGAATGGCAAGACAGTTTACAAACTAGGTAAGACTGTGATTGTGATTTTTAAACTAAAAGAATTTAGGCATCCTTTCTATTAAATTCCGAGCACTGTCTTTTATAATGCCCATTCTCTTTCCAGTTCCATGACTTTACATTTTCCTCTACATATTTTCTTCCGCTTTTCAAATTCCTTTCGATAATGTTGATTTAATATTGGATAATGAAAACAAGGATGAGTGAGCGAAGTTGAAATGCCTTCTATAAAACAATTGGAATCTTTTTGTCACATTTTGTTTTACCTTAAATTTATTGAAACTCATTTTTTAGAATCATACAGTTCTATTTCTCAATGGAAAAGAAAGTGTTCTATAATAAATGTTGAATTAAAGGTAACTTTGTATCTTCTGCTTTATCATTTTAATCCTTATTGAACATTCTGTTGACATTGCATAAATACATTCTTATAATCTTTATACAAAATTTATTGTAACAAATTACATATTTGTAAATAAAATTTTAAATTTTCCCCTAAATTTAAATTGAATAATTTTAATTTCTTGATTTTTTGAAACCAATATTGTGTGTGGTATTTAAATAGAAATCTTTGAAAATACATTCATTAAATATGTTATCTCATTATAAAATATTTTCAATTACTGTTTTAAATAATGAAGAACATTTTATACTTTTCCCTTATTTTCACTATTTTAAAAATTTCATTAAGATGTAAGCAAAATGGTGAAACAGGAGGTACCACATTCATATCACCCCACAGCAAAAATAATCTAGCAGCCAACCATGGATAAAAGTGTCTTCGTGGGATCTTTGGGATCCAGGTAGGAAAAAGGCGTGAATCCAAAGTAGAGCCCAAGACCAACGAGGGTCATTTTGAGAAGGCAGATCCTCACCTGTGACAGGCTCACTGCTCAGAGTCCAGGATACAGACCTGGAAAGAGTCCGTCTCATTGTGGGCTTAATTACATCCCCTGCTATGAGCATCATCCACAAAGAGACCCTGGAGAAGCCAATCCTGCCAGCTCCTTAGGTATAAAGACTACTGACCTTGGTCCTAGCTGTGGACCCTGAAGCATCTTGTGACCCACCTTCAGCTCCTCTCAGCCTTGATCTGGGTACAATCCTGTTCAAACAGGGACGCAGCAGAAGACATACCCATGTATGCCTCAAAGTTGAGGCTGCCAACCTCAGTAGAACTGTGGATCCTGAAGCAGCCCTGTAAACCATCGCCAGCCACTCTATTTTACAGTCCCACTTACCCAGGGCCCAGGGGAAAGAGATACCAATCCTTGTCCCCAGAGGCAGAACTGTTTACTTTGATCTAACCACAGATCTTAACAGGGCCCTGTGACTCACTTTTGATGTCATCGCTGAAACAAATCATTGCCACGGTTAATGTCCAGGAGCTTTTTCCCTATGTTTTCTTCTAGAAATTTTATGGTTCCAGGTCTTAAATTTAAGTAACTGCCCCTCCCATCTATGGTCTGAGAGTTGTCCTGTCCACCTAGGGACCCAACAAGAGACACGCCTGGCCATGCCCCAGGAGGCAGGCCCACAGACCTTGGCCCTATTGCCAGCCCTACTGATCATGGTCCTGGAGACAGTCTAGTCTGCCTAGAGATCAGATGGGATCCCTGCCTGCCTGAACCCCTGGTAATAGGCCTGTGGATGTAACAGCCTCAATGTCACTAAGCTCCAGCCCCACAATCCCAGAAGCAAGCACATAATCTCAGAGACCTGAGAGCAGTAGGTCTTTAACTGCCAAAAGAAATCTGTAAAGACTGGAAGAGGTGTTTGATCCTTCAAATAAACAGACACCAATGCAATAATACACAAATTATGAAGAATCAAGCATTACCAAGGAAACCAATAAAGCTCTAATAATGGATACACACACACACACACACACACACACACACACACACACACACACAGACAGAGAGAGAGAGAGAAGAGAGAGAGAGAAGAGATTTTGGCTTTCCTGGAAAATAATTCCAAATAATCCTCTTAAGGAAATGCAGTGAGATGCAACAGAACACAGATAAAAAGGCTAAACAATTTTTAAATGCATAAACAAAATTATAAGTTTAAAAAGAAATAGAAAAAATAAAAAAGGACCAGGCAGAATCCTGAGCTAAAGAGTACAGTGACAGGACTGAAAATTTTAATAGACAGTTGCAATAGCAGACAGTCACTCAGAAGAAAGAATCATCAAACTTGAAGTCAGGTCATTTGAAATTAGCCAGTTGGTGGATAAAAGAAAGTGAAGAAATATGCTAGATCTAAAATTAGTATGGAGCTACAAAAGACCCTGAAGAGCCAAAGCAATCTTGAGTAAGAAGAACAAAGCTGGAGTCATCACACTTACTGATTTCAAACTACATTATAAGCCTTTAGTAATCAGAACAGTATGGTACTGGCATAAAAACAGATACACAGGACAGTGGAACAAAATAGAGAGCTCAGAAATAAACTCATGCATACGCAACCAATTTCTGAGAATCTACAACGATCTTTGAGAAGAGCTCTGAAAGTACCCAAGGAGGAAAGTTTCATCTCTTCAATAAATGGTGTTTGGAAAACTAGATAGCCACATACAAAATGATGAAACTGGGTCCTTTTATCATATATAAGTTAACCCAAATGGATTACAGACTTAAAAGTAAGATCTAAAATGGTAAAACTCCTAGAAGAAAACATAGAGAAAAAGCTCCTTGACATTGGTCTTGGAAATAATTTTTTGGATATGGCATCAAAAGCGCTGGTTAAACAAAACAAAACAAAAATAAACAAGTGGGACTCCATCAAACTAAAAACTTACTGCAGAGCAAAGAAAACAATCAACAAAATGAAAAGGCAATCTCAGACTGGGAAAAATATATGCAAACCACATATACAGTAAGGGATAATATTCAAAATATTTAAAGAACTAAATTCAATAGCATAAAATAAATAAATAACCTAATTAAGAATGGGCAAAGGACCTGAATAGATATTTCCCAAAAGAAGACATACAAACGGCCAACAGGTATAGGGGAAGGTGCTTCAAATCAACCATCACCGGCGAAATATAAACTAAAACTATAAGTTATTACCTCACATCTGTTAGAATGGTGGTTATCACAAAGACAGGATAATAAAAGTTGATTAGGGTAAGGAGAAAAGAAAACTCCTGTACACTGTTGGTGGGAATTGTATATTGGTACAGCCATTATGGAAAACAGTGTGGAAATTCCACAAAAAATTCAAAATAGATCTATCATATGATCCAGTATTCCATTTCTGGGTATATAACCAAAACAACTGAAAATAGAATCATGAAGAATTATTTGTACGCTCATGTTCATTATAGCAGTATTCTCAATACCCAAGCTATGGAAATAACACAAACGTCCATCAACAGATAAATAGACAAAGAAAATGTAATAAAGATTATCTGTGTGTATATATACATGCAATGGAATATTATTCAGACTTAAAAGGAAGTAAATCATGCCATTTTCAATAACATGGATGAACCTAGATTGTGCTAGTGAAATAAGACAAAGAAAGACCAATATTGTATACTACACTTATCAGTGGAATCTAAAGAAGTCAAACTCAGAATGAAAACTATCGCAAGTACAGAAAACAAAACACCGCATGTTCTCACTCACAGGTGGGATTTGAACAATGAGAACACTTGGACACAGAGCAGGGAACATCACACACCAGGGCCTGTCATGGGGTGGGGCAAGGGGGGAGGGATAGCATTAGGAGATATACCTAATGTAAATGACAAGTTAATGGGTGCAGCACACTAACACGGCACATGTCTACATATGTAACAAATCTGCACGTTGTGCACATGTACCCTAGAACTTAAAGTATAATAAATAAATAAATTAATTAATTTAAAAAAGGAAGTCAAACTCATGGAAATAGAGAACAGAACGATGGTTGCCGGGGCTGGGTTTGTGAGTGGGGTGGATGCGGAGACGTTGGTCAAAAGTTATAAACTTTAGGTTACAAGGTAAGTTCTGGCAACCTGACTTACAGCATGGTGACTGTAATTAGTAACAATGTATCATATACTTGAATTTTGAGTCTTATAGATCTTAAGTGTTCTCATCACTCACACATATAAATGATAATTATGTGAAGTGATGAATGTGTTAATTAGCTTGATTATAGTCCTTATTTTAAAATGTATGTTTATATATATAAAGTGTATATTATATACTATAACATATATATCTCAAATCATCACATTTTATACTTTAAATATACCTTTGTCAGTTATACCTCAATAAAATCAGAAAACATCATTATTCTATAAAATCCATAGAACTGTAAAATACCAAATACATCTATTTTCACCTTTTTTCATATTTGATACACTTACCAATCATATTCTTATAATATTAGGTGTATTATTAACATTTTTGTGAAGTTGTTTAAGGTTGGAATACATAAAAAGTAATTCAGCCAATATCAAGGAATTGATTTTGAAATATCTTTAAGATCCATTATACATTTTGTCGGATGTAGTTTAAGTAACATTTTCGCATTCAATAAAATTGACCTATATTCAACCTTTTATTTATCAATGAAAATATTCAGCATTAGGAGTACTTTGACATAAGTAACACATGCTGAATCAGTTTATTCTGAATGTAAACTCTTTGTAAGTATGGGTAGAGACATCACATTAAAAGGAAAAAAGCTCATGCTTTCTACTCTATTAAAAAGAAATCTGGTCTATTAGATTGTTTTGCTGAGTAATAAAATATTCTCAGCATAGTTATCATTACAATGTTGTTCCCAGAAGCTCTTCAAAATCTTAGGCAAAACAGATTTATAAAGATGGCTTTTAAGATAAGTCAGCATTTTTTATTTAACTACGACTCAAGTTATCAACACAGCCTGGGCACACAGTTTTACTCTTCGGCATTTATTTAGATCCTTCAAATCACTTACAGTGCTTGTTTTAATCCATACACTTCTTTGGTCCTAAACATTTGTATTAAAATACAAACAGCTAGAGGATTCATAAAATGTACTGTGAAAAGCAGAAAACCAATTCTGAGATAAGAAGAGTTTCTCAAATATGCTATACAATTTTAGTTAAAATTCTGTCTTTGTGAGTCACTGTGAAAAATCAGCCATAAAAACAAATTTTCCCTTTTACTTCAGATGTGTTTATGTAAAATATTTTAATAAGGAAAAATAATATCTTTGTAGGTTTACTGATATACTTTCAAACCATCACAAAATGAAAAAGAAAAAGTTCAGAATTTAAATCACAACTGTAAAATGAAGAATGCTTTAATAATGCAAACTGAATTATTATTTACCAATGAATTCTGTCAGGTTATTTCATTAACCTCTCTACTCACATTTGATGAAAAGACTGCATTTTAAAAACTGACAAAACTACTTGGAATAGTTTGACAGCATTTGGGTTATTTGAACAAAGAAAGATTAAATAATATATTACCTGAGCTCCTATTGAGGATAATTAGTGTTTTCATTAAAAACTAAAGTAACAAAGAAAGTGAAATTTTAAGTTATTTTCTGTCATATTCTTATAAGGAAATAAAAGTTCATTTCAGCTGGTGACTTGGCTCAGACACACAGCACTGTCATTGCCGTGTGTCCATCAACTATGAATAAAAACGCAATGAAGGATTTTCTAGTGGCATTTTAAAGCAAATATTCAAACAGTCCTTTTCTTGGATTGAAGATAATTTCTCCATAAACCTACAAATAAAGAGAATATAAAATTTTTAAAATGTTATTTTTGTCTCCAATACCTTTTCTCACAGCGTAATATTAGTGATGACTATTTCTTGTCTTTCCGCTAACAAGAGTTTGCAGAACTGGATGTTAGTATTTTGAAATATTCAAACTTTCTTCTTTGAAATGCATTAGTGCACTGCATTAGTGCATTTCAAAGAAGAATGTTTGAATATTTTATATATGTATTCATATATATATATGAAACTCACTATTACTGCAAGACAATTACTCTTTCATTCTCTACTTTTCACAACTCTATACATATACATCATCTTTAAGAAATTATAGCATTAAGTCTGATGTATACACTGTTTCAAGCTGTGCACTGGCCAAATACACTGAGTGACACATAAGAGCTTAAATCCAACTTGTGTTCTTCACTAAGTAATGAAAAGAGGGATGGGGCTGTTTGCACCTGCAAGAAGGGAAATGTATTTTAATTTATATGAGGTTCCATATGGGCTACTCATGTACAAGTACAATATCATACATACTTTTAAAACTAATAGACTGCAAACCACATATGAAATTTCCTTTATTTTCATATTTTATATTTACATTGAAATTGAAGACTTGATTCTGCCTTTGATTACATTTGAATTTTCAGCTCTTGGACCCATAGAAAAAAACTGAAATTGCATAAGAATATAACTAGTACTTTACCAGTTTTAAAAGATCGCCATATTCTGAACCCACTGGGAAAGAACCACTTCCCAGAGCTTCCCAATTATGTGCCTATGGATCTGAACACCTCTATTTAACCTAAGAACTCATAGACTTTTCCATAATAAAGCTACAAAGGGATCAATTCATAGCTCAATAGGGTGCTTATAGGACCCTGCTGAAGCTAAGAGTGGTGTATATTCTGATTATGTTATTCTACTCTAAATAACAACCTGGCTAAAAGATTAGGAAAAAAATTTATTTTTTTAAATTTAAAATTCTAAATTAAACTTACATTTAAATTTTTATTTGCATGTTTCTAGAAACACCCTAACTTTATTTAGCGCACTCCATTCACACTGGAATTTTTTTTTCTACGTGCGTTTTTTTTTTTGTTTGGTTAATTAATTGACAAATTGATATTGTATATATTTATGGTGGGCAATGTACAACTTTGATATATATATATATATACGTTGTAGAATAATTGTCGAGCTAGTTAACATATTCATCACCTCACATATAGATAATTTGGGGGGGTAAAATGATTTAAAAATCTACTCTCAGCAATTTTCAAGTATACGATACATTATTGTTAACTGTAGTCACCACGCTGTTAAATAAATTTCCCATACTTACGCCTCCTAACTGAAACTATGCACCCTTTCACAGCATCATCTCCTCATATTTCCATCCTCAACCTCCAGCTCCTGATAACCACCATTCTACTTTTTACTTCTCTGAGTTTGAATATTTCCAATTCCACAAAAAAGTGAGATCATGCAATATTTATCTTTCTGTGCTTGGCTTATCTCCCTTAGCATCATGTCCTCTAGGTTCATTCACATTGTCACAAATGAGAGGATTTTCTTCTTTTAGACTGAACACTATTGTGTCGTGTATATATGCCACATTTCTTTTGTCTTTTCATCTGCTGATGGACACTTATGCCATATGTTGGTTGTTATGAATGATGCTGAAATGAGCATGGGAAATGTCCCCGAAAGTCCGTGTGTCAGTACCCTTTTTATTTAAAATTACTCCGTTTCCATGTGTGTTTTCAAAAAGCAATACCAAGGGGCACACTTTTCAAAATGCAGCATTTGCTTTTTGTTTCATTTCCTAAACTTGAAATTTTTTAAATTATAGTGTTTATATTTTAGGATTTTCTATAACTATTCATTGACATAATGTGGGATTTTGCTATTTATACTACTTTGTAGATTTGACAAATCTCCTTCCCATTCTTAGTGAACAACAACAAAAATATATAGTGGAGAGCTGTAAATCTTGCATTACATTTTCTTTTTTTTCTTAAATATAATTTTTAAGAATTCAATACAATTAAAATTTTGAGATTTTTTTGAAATTTTGAGAACGTTGTAATTTTTGTGATCTAATGATTTCTTCTCAGCAAGAACATCATATAGTACAGTTCCAAAGATTTTGAACTTCATCATTCTCTTTTTTAAAAAAAAAGTTTTTAGTGGCATATTTGATATGCATTTAATGTGTATAATGCATATTTTAAAAATTATGTAGCTGTTATTACTCTAGGATGGGAAACTCTCAGATATTATGTGAATTTATGTTTTTAAACACTGAAACCCTTAAAAGTATTTCAGATGTTACAGTGTTCTTATTAAAACTGTCATACGATGTCATAGAGAAAAACAGTGAGGCATTTTTTCTTTATCTTCTTCCTCTTAATAGTTTAGTAATCAAGATAAACTGATGCATCTTTGTGAGCCTCCATTCCACTGACGTAAAATACAAAAAAAACACAGTTATTGTAAAGGTTTAATGAAATACTCTCTGTAAATATAGTTTATACATTGAAAAGAACTATAAAAATGGAAATTATACACACATATGTGCATGTATGAACACACTTATATGTTATAGATATATGCATATATACTCACTAAATTAGTGACAGTTTAGAAACTTACTTGTGTGCAAAATTCAACAAAATGTCGGAATATTATTGTTTTTGTTTAAAGCCGTTTGAAAACCGTCAAAACAAGGAAGAGCTGCAAAGTATTTTTCAGATTTTGATATGTGAGGAATTTGACTTAGTTTTTCCGGACAGATGCTGAAAACATTGAAAATATATTAAGACTTCTCCTAACTATCTAATCAGAGACTGAGAATAAGTAAAGAGAATTTTGATTTTGATCCCATATAATTTGTTGCACATTTCAGAAAGTCCTGGAAAATGCAAATAATATGTATATATTTTTAAAACGTTTTCTTTAGTTAAAGAAAAATGGTTTCCTTCTGTGATTATGAGACTTATATGTTAATTCTTACACAGGTCAAAGCCATAAACCATGGTCTTATCCATAATGTAGGAAACAATGATTAGATTACAAAGTATCACCAAAGGATGCATGGTTATGAATTTCCATTTAGGAAAAGAAAGCATTACAGTACTCATGTTAATAGTTCTTTTTACCTTTAATCTATTCTGTTATCCTCATCATCATATCTCATGTACTCAACAAAAGTGAAATGGAATGAAAAGTCCTTTGCTTTCTTAATGCTGGCCTAAAAGCCCTAACACTTAGATTTCCAATACAATTTAAATATGTAAACAAGAGCCTTTGTTACATTTTTTAATATATGATACATGACCATCCATTTATTGATGTGACAACTGTGTCTGAAACATTTAGGTTGCTGAAAAAAATTCTACTAAAAAGGTATCTTAAATAGCATTGAGTCTATTGTTGTATCAAATAACATTCCATGTATTAGTAACTAAGAGCCAGAATCACAGCTCTGCAGCATTAAGGATCCAGAGTCCTTTTTCTGTTTATCTTTGGTATCTGTGGGTTTTGTCTTTTTTAAAATTATGTTCATAAAGACTCTTCACCGGTGTACATTCCTGCCAACAGGAATGAAGAGAAAAAATAACGTTTTGTTTTTTTTAAAAAAAAAAAAGCTCAGAAAACATAATTGCCTATACCACCTCCACTTCGTCCTGCTAGCCATATCCATAATCTACTGTCAGGACAGTCTTTACGTGAATATTCATATGTCCAGCCCCAGCTAGCAACTCTATTGCCATACAAGAATGAGCCAAAAATGCAAAATAACTTGCCATCTCTGTCAAAGTGTTGAACACAATCTAAAATCTAGGGTTGCTCTGAATTTCTGATAGTCTGTTAGTGTTGATTGTTATACTACAGTCTCAATAAAAATGGAATCTATGTGTTTTCATGCCCAGAATTGTTGTATGCATATACGTTGAAAGAAAAATGAATTTACAGTGATCCTACTTTGCTTCAGCTGTTTTCATTCAAACAAGTATGTGTGTGTATATATATAAAATATATAATATATAATAATATATTATATATATTATATAATTATACATAATATAATCTATTTATATATAATATATATGTATATATAATTATATTAAATATTATATATAACATATATAATGTAATATATTATATATAACATATATAATGTAATATATTATATATGTGTGTATATGTAGCATTCAATATGTACATATGCAGATATAAAAAATTTATCCATATGATGCACAATTAATGACTCAAATTTAAACAAAACTTGCATGTAAGATATCTAGTATCATTAAAAGTGATTCAGAATAAGCAGAACTCTTAGAAAGATCAAGTTCCTCTTCTCTATCATAAAATATGTATCTACAACAAAATATTGAATCATGTTAAGGGCTAATAAAAGCAGACTCTTCTTGTATCCATTCTCGGCCATTGCAGAATTTTAACATATATATTTTTAAACTTTACGTTTTGTACTTTATTCCTGGTAATCTGATACCTCTTTTCAAAAAGATGTATTGATCCCATAGGGAAGTTTGTTGCTTTAGGAAGGATGCTCAAAAAAGTAGAAGGAAGCAAAAAGATCTCTTCAGGGAGACCTGACAAAATCATTTAGGTAACATTTGTGTTATTGGACACTTCTAGTAGCATCTCTAATATGCTATATACATGAATTCAATAGCAAACAGAAACGAAGCATATCAAATAAGGAGAAGAGAATCATATTAGGACAATGATGAGTGCTAATCTTTTGTTGTATTTTCAAAGTTTCTAACATTTACAAATGAAATTATATGAGTTGACATTACTAAGAATTAAAATAGTGGATCATGAGGTGACTAAAATAAGTACAGCTGTTTCATTGCATTTTATTCTTCTTAATTTTGCTCCTGACTGGTTCCCATGAAATGCTAGATGATTAACAAAATATTTAGATAGTTGAAGGAAGATATCACTTAAAAGCATTCTGCACAAGATTGCCGATCATTTCAAAAGGACAAAATAGTGGAGAAAGTAACACATACATTAATTGAAATGATTTTCGTGTGTGAGAATGGGAGCATACTAAAGAAATAAAACAAATCTTGGCAGAATTTCCACTTATGTTACTCTCTGTCTTTACGCCTATATAAATAAGAAAGATTGTAAAGAAACAAAAAAACCTCCTGAACCGTCTGAAATCTTGCCAATTTTTTTAGAACACTAATGAATCTTGGAAATCTTATCATTCAAAATATAGCTGTACTACTTAGCAGGTCATCAATAGACATTTTTTTTTTCTCTCTGTATTCTGAGGCCACACAGGCTTTCTCCTTTTTGTTTTCCTTTCAATCTAAACTCTGCATAACACTTTCTCTACAAAACCCTTCCTTTCTGTTGAGGTTAATATGGCTTGTGTGTGGCTTAGGGTAGATATCATATTGCCTTAGGGGTGCTCCACCATCTCACACTGTTAATTCCAATTCCCCATGTTGTTTGGTCAGATACTATGAGTTGGCTCATGAAGAATGCACTTTCAATTCCTTTCTCAGTATCTTTTCTCTATCATAGAGGTTTAGAAGTGAAAAACATAATTTCTTCCTTTTAATAAGGGTCTCCATGTCACGTATTTCTGCCAAATGAAACACAGTGTAAAATCTAACAAGGTTTTTTGAGAAAAACTTGTTGTTTGAAAAAGGCATCTATGTTGAATTTTATGAGTCAACTTGACGGGGCTGAGGGACGCCCAGATAGCTGCTAAAACATTACTTCTGAGTGTCTCTGTGATGGTGTTTCTAAAAGAGATGGACATTTGGGTTTGCAGACTGAATAAAAAAGATCACTCTTCCTAGTGTGGATGAGCATTATCCAATTGGTTGAGGGCTGGAATAGAACAAAGAGGCAGAGGAAGGCTGAATTCACTCTCACTTTCTGAGTTGAAACATCATGTTCTGCCCTCAGACATTGAAGCTCCTGGTTCTTGGCCCTTTAGATACTAGGATTTACACCAGTATCCCCCACCCAATTTCCAACTTTCAGGCCTTCAGACTGGGAATTATACCACAAGCTCTCCTGGTTCTCAGGCCTTTGGACTGAATTACAACACCGGCTTTCCTGGTTCCCCAGCTTACGTACTTCTCAGCCTCCAAGGTTAAGTAAGTCAATCACTATAGTAAATCATATGTATGAATTCACAGAATGAGACATATTTATAGGTCCTTTTGGTTCTGTTTCTGTGGAGAACTTAATACAATATCACTACTTCCTAATTTTTCTTTGTCTTGCCTGAAATGCAAACACAATGACAGAGGAAGAGCAACTGAAGATGTTTCTAAGACATACATTCCCTCCGTTTGAGTCAAGAGTTCTCCATAATGCTGTCATTTATGGCTATGGTTTAGGCTGACATAAACTAAACGCTGGTCAGAAAAGGAAACGTTATGAGTAGAGAAGAAATGATGAGTAATACTAATAAGGCTCAAAGTCTATGATCACATTTCTTTGATCTCTGTGAATACTGTTGATAGTTTATTAATTTACAAATGATAAACATATTTTATCCATCAAGTAAGACTGCAAATGTTATTGGGAAAAAGTCTCATTTTTAAAGAGAAAGTATGAGAAAATAAAAAAGGAAATTTATGAGAAAATTAAATATTTTATATTTCAATGTAAATGTTAAGTATTGCAAAGCGTTAATCTTGCAGGTGCAAAAAGAAAAGTCATCACAATGTTAATACATTAAAATTTTTTGGACAAATGTAATTTATTAGATTCAAAAAATAATAATTCTTTCATGTATTTAAAATTTACTAAGAACTGACAATAACCCATTCACTGTGCTCATTGACTTGGTCCTTGCCTTGAAGGAGTTCAATTTCTTAAAAGAAACACAAAATATATTAGGTAAGTGTTTTACTAATATTATGGTTACTCACTGTAAAGCAATTCAGTCTATCTGCATATCAAAAAAATTTCCCCCCAAAATTATACATTAGTATTGGCTTCCTAAGATGTTAAGAATTCTCAGACGTAGAATTATCAGGGGAGAGAGGGTGAGCAAAAGCATTCAGGCAAACGCAATAACATGAACAAGGTTTAGTGACCTGAAGTTACTCCATGTGTTAAAAACTGATATTGAATATATACAACTCCATAGCTAAAAGTTAGGGGCATGGCCAAAGACGAACTTGGAAAATTATGCCAGTGCTGGATTGTGGAAGTACTTGAAGATCATGCTGAAGGGTTTAATTAAGTCTTTTACTGCTGGCAGTGGGGAGCATTAGAGACTGAAAATTGCAAGAGACATAAATATATCGAAGCTTTTGGAAAGGCACTATAGTAGTCAGTTACTTATGTGCTCCCAGCCCAGTCCTGCTTGGCATAACATCTGGAGTGGCACACATTTCCCAGGTTCCCTTGCCTATTTATTGCCTTCTGGGGAGGGTCAACCAATAGAAGGCACAAAAGAAGATTCAGAGATAGAAGGACATTTGAAAGTTGGGTGTTTCTCACACATTTCTCTCTGACAGTCTCTGGCACAAGCTGCATCTTCTCTACATCTCCAGCTCCCATACAACCACACCATGTTTCCATTGTCCCAGCTCCCTTCAGGCTGATTTGCTACAATCCCACATGCTCTAGGAACCCCCGAAGTTGTTATCACCACATTTTCCTATGTTTATTCAGTCCTATGAGTGGTAGTAACCTCCTGTATTTGTTGGAATTGAAGTTTCTTCATTTTTGCATTTTCTTCTTATGAAAATTAGGAACTTATTTTCCATATTAAATTCTCTCTATTGAATTACATGGCTTGAATTTGGGTACCTAGTTGTACTCTGGCAAGCAGAAAATTAAGACAGCTTTGAAAAAAAAATAGAGTTAAAAGTATTTTTCGTCTCTTTATATGCTTTTGAATGAGCAGTGTAATAAGCAACTTCATATATTAAGTTGTCATCATGAGAATGACCTCAAAGTTGAACTGGACCATTAACTGGACCAAAGTTGTTTTTATTTTTGTTGTTGTTTTCTTTTAAAAAAAGAAGAATTTTTCTTTTTTGTTTTGCCAATCTCTCCATTAAAGCCTCTGCACAGCTTAACTTATGATTTTAATATTACCTGGTGCTCTTTGAAAATGTCAATACAAACAACCAAAATAGGGCTATCTTATTTTCCTGTTTTCTTCTTTGTATGTCTTTCTTTTTCACATCAATCTTCTTTTTAAAGACATTAAAAATTTAATGGCTCAATGGTTAAAACAGACAAGTACTTCAAGCTTACCTGGCTTCATTTTCAAGACAAAAATGTTTGTCCCAGTTGCTATGCAGGTGTAACATAAACACATCAAGAGTAACAACATACTGTGTTTAGCTTTTAAGTCGTTGTTGTCACCACTATATTTATAACGTGAATTTAGTAACTTTACCACAGAGATAGCAGGTGAGGTTGATAGAAAACAGGAAGGAATTGATTTGTCCTAAGTTAGATAATACAATTTATTTACAAATAGCAGTTGTAATCATTTTATTTAACTTTTAACAAATAAAATAGAAGCTCATTCATAAACATTTCAGATATACAAAAGCATTAATATTTAATCTTATCTTTGAAATATCGTATTTGACTTCTCTGGAATTCAGTAATTTTTAGACAAATTGGGAGATGAACCTTATACTTAGAAATACTTTAAAGGTCTTTAGAAATAAAAATGGTTCTGTTCTTAGTCAATAACATATCTCCCTTTATATTATGTAAATGAAGAAGTTTCAATGTAAGACCAATGTAAAGTTTGCTTGGATAGATAGGTGGGTAAATAAGTACATTTATCTTCATTAAACTTTCTCTAATTGTTTAAGGTAAAAGTATATTTTTAAAAGCATTCTAACAATGTATTTTATTTCTAAAACAATACTAATCCTGGAGCACATAATAGAACATTGTAAATTTTAATAAGATGTCCTTCAGATTTCTGAGTTTGTCAGTTAAGTTGAAGACTCCCTTTGAAAAACATACTTAAATGTTCCAAATATTCCCAAACATTTCCTCAATGCATATCATCAAAAATAGCTACAATATTTGGTTGGATAGTGTCTCAAGCCCATGACTTCTCATTGAAACTCTGATAGTTATACGTGATTATGGTAGTGTTGACTCACCCTCAGAGCTACTTACATTTTAAGTTTTACCTTTTTCAATAATAGTAATGAAATAATGTTGATATATAATCACCATGTTCCACGTTTCATAGTTTAGCAAAATACATGGACAGAGAAAAAGTAAAGTTTGGCCAATATAACTTGGCTATAAAAGTCAGGCAGAGGTTCCTGTTTTCAGTAATCTAAGTAAATGGTCCACCAATAAAATACAAAAACTGAACTGACACACTTTAAATCACTACAATACTCAATAAACATAAAGACTCACTATAAATTGTTATGCACACATTTGTATTTGTATCTATTGTTTTCACACAAGTGGGTGTGTGCAATTTACAGAACGTTTAGTTTCCCTTTCCAAATGAGTTTACTCTCTTTGCATTTTAAATGGAAAATACAAGCAGACTGATTTCTTTTACCTTCCATGTAGACTATAAAGACATGCTGTTTCCTTTATTCCATCTACAGTAGTCCGTCCTGTTTTCAAACACTTTTTAACAAAAAGAAGTATCAGCATTAAGTCATTCATTATTTCCAATATTAGTAATATTCATAGATTATTTCAATGATATAATCAAGTTGCCCTGGAATCTCCTTTCCTCAACTGATTGTGGAATGACAGCCACATTTTTAACCACAAAATATTTCAAATCATGGATTATTTTATTTAAATATAAGAATTTTTCTAGGGGTCACTAGAGGAATCTGAGTAGACTGATAAAGGTATATACCAAAACAAGCAGCTGTTTTCATTCTGTAATTGATGAAGTATCATAATCTATTACTCACCAAGAACATTAGACCATGGATAATTTGCTCACTGCTCTATGCCTGCAATATATAGTGCCTAATATAACATAGATGCTCAAGCACTGTTTTTGAGTTGATGTCTAAGATACTTCTCCCAATTTGTCTAATAGTAGAATTTATGAATGACCGGGGTCAACATAGGTGGAGGCATAGAACCATAACTCCAATCCATGTGTGCTTACATATAGTAAGATGTCAGTTACTTTTTCTTGAATGATTAGGAGATTAAACATAAACATGGCAAGTATTACAAACCCCAAATTACTTAGAAGGGGGAAAAATTCTCAAAGCTACTTAGTGAATTATTTGAAAACAAATAAGTATTAAGAGAAGAATGCTTTTTAAAATTCATAGTCCAGTGTTCTTCATTTACATAACAGAAAGGCAATGTTCCCTTACTCTTCCAAACCATAGCATTAGAAAATCAAGTCTCATATAGTCACAATTTTTAAAGAAATTGAGAGCTAAGATGAAACTTATCTCAAAAAAATTTTCTCAGTAAAGACAGGAACTTGCAATATTGTGGTACTTTTCTGTCACAAACATGTCTAGTCTTCAGCACAGTCAATCCTCATTATAAGCAAATACATATTTGCAAATATGCCTACTCACTAACATTTATTTGTAACCCTAAAATCAATAGTCACAGCGTGTTGCAGTCATTTGCAGATATGCACAAAATAGTGAAAAGTTTGATTCATTTGTCACTCTCCTCCCCAGCTGAGGTACAACAAGGCAATGTTCTAGCTTCTTGTTTCATAACTCATAATGTAAATGTGCCTTTTTGTGAGATATTTAGTGCTACAGTTTTCACCTCTTTGGGGGGTGATTCCAGCTGTTTCAAAAGACCCCTAAACAACGCTGGAGTGCTATGAAGATTTTCTACAGGCAAGAAGATGGTGATGTGCCTTACAGAGAAATTATGTGTTTAGTTAGGCTTCATTCAAGCATGAGTTAAGGTATTGGCTGTGAGTTCAACGTTAATTAATCAACAATATATATTAAGTAAGATAACTTTACAAAGAAATTTGTAAAAGAAGTTACGTACTGATCAGTTGATGAAATGTGACCAGAGGCTCCCAGGACCCCAAACTTGTATTTTCCTTGGGAACAATGATTCAGTATTCACTAATTCAGTGTTCATGGTGACTTTATAGAGCATAACAACCACAAACAATAAGATATGGCAGGGCGTGGTGGCTCACGCCTGTAATCCCAGCACTTTGGGAGGCCAAGGTCAGGAGATCGAGACCATCCTGGCTAACACGGTGAAACCCCATCTTTGCTAAAAATACAAAAAATCAGCTAGGCGTGGTGGCGGGCACCTGTAGTCCCAGCCACTCAGGAGGCTGAGGCAGAGGAATGGTGTGAACCTGGGAGTCAGAGCTTGCAGTGAGTCGAGATCATGCCACTGCACTCCAGCCTGGGCTACAGAGTGAGACTCCATCTCAAAAAACAAACAAAAAAAAGTGACTGTATATCTCTTTACTTCATCTTGTGACTTGTTTGGAATAACTGAGATCTCACCTCACCTACACACACTCACACACAAACATAAATGCATTCGCATATACTTACTGCAAGAATATGAATTTATTCTGTATTTTTACCTCAACTGTGTATATATTCACTATAAGAGGATTAATAGTCTGGCACAGTGGCTCATGTATGTAATCCTAGCACTTGAGGAGGCCAAGGCAAGAGAATGGCTTGAAGCCAGGAGTTCAAGACCAGCTTAAGCAACAATGTTGTGTTTTTTAATTAGCCAGGTGTGGTGATACATACCTGTAGTACTAACTACTCAGCAGGCTGAAGTGGGAGGATCACTTGAGCCCAGGACTTCAAGGCTGCAGAGAGCTATGATCATGCCACTGCTCTCTAACCTGGGCAACAGAGACAGAGGGAAATCATGTCTCCAAAAAGAAAGAAGAAGAACAAGAAGATTAATAGCTACATAATTATTTCCTCTGGTAAAATTATTATCTTTGTCATAGCTATGCTACAGTATTTTAGGTACCACATGTAATCAATTCCAAATTACTAACGCTAGAGAGAAAAGGTAGACTATAGTGAATTGTTCCATCTTTCTTACTGTAGAGAGCTATTGAGGCTTCCAATGAAATGACTATGAGATCTTAGAGCAGCTAATAACATAAAAAAGGGGTACAAGTATACCTTGTTTTATTGTGCTTTTCAGATGTTCCTTTTTTTGTTTTTTACAAATTGAAGATTTGAGGCAACATCTGTCCAACAAGTATATCAGCACCATTTTTCCAACAGTATGTGCTCACTTCATAACCCTGTGTCACGTTTTTGTAATTCTTACACTATTTCAATCTTTATTATTATTATTATTATATGTAATTTTTGAAGTTACTATTGTAATCGTTTTGGAGCACAACAAACTACACCCATATAAGATGACAAACTTAATCAGTAAATATGTATGTTCTCACTGCTCCAGCTGCTGTTCATCTTCCAGTCTGTCTCTCTCTCTGTGGGCTTCTCTATTCCCCAAAACATAAAAATATTGAATTTAGACAAATTAATAATCCTACAATAGCTTCTAAATTTTCAAGTGAAAGGAAGAGTTGTGCCTATCTCACTTAATTAAGTCAAACACTAGAAATAATTAAGCTTAGTGAGAAAGGTGTGTCAAAAGCAGAGACAAACTGAAAGCTAGGCCTCCTGTGTTAAAGAGTTGGCCAAGTTGTGAATGTAAATAAAAAATTATTGAAGAAAATTAAAAGCGCTATTCCAGCGATCACATGAATGATAAGAAGGTGAAATGGCCTTATTATTGATATGGAGAAAGTTTGAGTGGTCTAGATGGAAGATCAAACTAGCCACAACATTCCCTTAAGCCAAAGCCTATCCAGATCAAGGCCTTACCTCTTTTCAATTCTATGACGGTAGGCTGCTAGAGGTGAGGAAGCTGAAGAAGAAAAGGTGGAAGGTAGCAGAGGTTGGTCCATGAAATGTAAGAAAAGAAGCCATCTCTGTAACATAAAAGTGTGGCAACAAGTGCTGATGTAGAAGGTACAGCAAGGTTTTCAGAAGATCTGGCTGAGATAATTGATGAAGAAAGCTCACTAAACAATAGATTTTCAGTGTAGCCAAAGCATCCTTCTATTGGAAGAAGTGCAACCTAGGACTTTCATAGCCAGAGAAGAGAAGTCAATGCCTGGCTTCAAATCTTCAAAGGATAGGCTGACTCTCTTCATAAGACTAATGCAGATGACAAACATAAGTTGAAGTCAATCTTCATTTGCTCTCTGAAAATAATAGAGCCCTTACAAATTATGCTAAATCTACTTTGCCTTTGCTCTAGAAATGAAAGAACAAAGTCTGGAGAACAGCACATCTGGTCACAGAATGGCTTACTGAATAATATAAGTCCACTGTTGAGACCTACAGCTCAGAAAAAAAAAGTTTCAAAATATTCCTTCTCTTTAGCAATGCCTCTGGTCACCCAAGAGCTCTGATGAAGAAGCACAAAAGATTAATGTTGTTATACCTGCAAAAACAACGTCCATATTGCATATTATGGATCATGGAGTAATTACAACTTTCAAGTTTTATTATTTAAGAAATACATTTTGTAAGACTTTAGCTAGCATAGGTAATCATTTCTTAGATAGACATGAGCAAAGTAAATTGAAACCTGAAAAGGACTCATCATTCTAAATGTCATTAAGGACATTTGTGTTTCACAGTAGAAGGTCAAAATACCTACTTTAACAGAAGTCTGAAAACAGTTGATTACAACCCTCAAGGAAGACTTGAGGGGTTCAAGACTTCGACAGAGGAAGAAGTAATTGCAGATGTGGTGGAAATAGCAAGATAGATAGAATAAGAAGTGGAGCCTTAAGATGTGACTTAATTGCCACAATTTCATGATTAAACTGGAATGCACAAGGAGTTGGTTTATATGGATGAGCAAAGAAAGTGGTTTCTTGAGATGGAATCTACCCCTGCTGAAGAGGCTGTGAACATAGCCAAAATGACAGCAAAGGGTTTAGAATATGGCTTAATTGATAATGCAGTGGCAGGTTTTGAGAGGACGGACTCTGATTTTAAAAGAGATTCTATTGTGAGTAAAATGCTATCAAATATTGTGGCATGCTACAGAGAAATCTTGCATGAAGGGAACAATCGATGTTCCAAACTTCATTGTCTTATTCTCGGACACTGTCTCAGCCACCCTAAACTTCACCAACAACCATCCTGACCATTCAGCTGCCATCAACATCGAGGCATCATCCTCCATAAGCATACAAATTGTGACTGGCTGAAGGCTCAGATAATTGTTAGCATTTTTAACAATTAAGGATTGTACATTTTTTTAGACACAATGCTATTACACCCTTAACAGAGTACAGTGTAGTGTAAATACAGCTTTCATATGCACTGGAAAACCAAAAAAATTGTGTGACTTGCTTTATCGCGATATTTGCTTTATTACGTTGATCTGGAACCAAACTGGCAATATCTCCAAGGTATGTCTATAACTTCCAACCATATAATTTAATCCTGTTATTTACCAGTGAAGCAGGATTATGAATCACTGTGGTTCATCAAGAAAAATGGCCTTCCAAATTCAGCATTTGTATTATGCAAATAAATATTCTATAGATTTACTTTTTTTTTATTTTGGAGTTTGCTGCATGGTTTCATATTTGTACATGATGCTCTTTAAACCAAACTGATAAAAACAGCATATTAAGTAATACATTTTTGTTAGAACTTTCACTATTTGTATATATATTTTGAATATTTTTACTTAATATTATTTAATATAGAGAATAGTGGCCTCTAAATATAGCCTTGGAGACAAGAGTTCTGCCATTTTAGATTTAATTCATATGAACACCTTAACATTCCTAAATTCCATATTCTGTTACTAATTGCTACTTAGCATTCAATTTTCAATATCTTTGAATTTAAGCTCATAAGGCCCTTTGAAAATCTCCTGAAAGTAATTGTTTTGATGTAGTGATGTCAGCTCATTACCTAATTCATCAAAGTGACACTACATTTAATAGACTACCAAAGTATTAATGCCCTATTTCATGTAGAGATAAAAATCCAGAAAACGATCTAGTTAGAAAATCCAGCTAGAAAAAATTTGTAACTTGAAGCTTCTTGTTGTGAAGTTTCCATGTCTATCTGTCATTTTCCACTGGCAATTCATAGTAAATGAAATTGAACAACGGCAGACAAAATTATTTTTAAAGCTACACTAGTCCACTATATGTAATTAAATATGACCAACAAAAATTACATATTCCATTAACTATTTACATTGTATTTGCCTTT
This sequence comes from Gorilla gorilla gorilla, assembly GCF_029281585.2. Classification (NCBI taxonomy): domain Eukaryota; kingdom Metazoa; phylum Chordata; class Mammalia; order Primates; family Hominidae; genus Gorilla; species Gorilla gorilla. Next base: position 22,462,926 of record NC_073246.2, read on the forward strand.
TGTTCAAGAATTGCTAACCATATCAAAATTTTTCTGCTCACTTTTATTATTAGTTTTAAAATATAGAATGAATACCAATATCCCTAACTCCTGTATCTGTACCAAAACATTTTTGGACAAGGTCATTGGTTGGTTAACTATTTTTCTTTCATCTCCAAATATGTAGAACTTTTTTTCTGAGTAATATTTGAGGAACAGAACTACAAATTCCACTAAGAACATGCTTTTCATATAAATTATTCTGATGAATCCAACAACTGCTCTCTATCTGCCCTGTGACCACCTGGCTGCAGCCATCCTCATCTCCTGGCTGTAGCCATCCTCATCTCCCCTCTGGAAAACTGCAAAATCCTTTTTTTTAATCTGAGGTTCTACTTTAGTCCATTATCAACCATTGGTAGCTTAAAGACAAGTACTGTCCAGACAAAATACATTAAAACAGCTCGCACCCTTGCTTGGACATTTCAATGGTTTCTTTTTGTCCTTAGATGAAATTCCAAACCACTTTTTTAGAACATACTTCATGAGTCATCACCTGTTACAACTCAAGCATCAGTTTGTAGCATCCCCTCATTTTATTATTTTCTTATTAGAGTCCAGAAATACTTATATTGTTGTTAATTTAACTCAAGCACATTCAAGCCCCGGGTGTTTGAACACTTTCTTTTCTTGGCATGCTGTTCTCTCTATCTTACTCCTAACATTTGATCATCTCCTCACAGAGGCATTGCTGCAACCTCTATACAGTACAGAACTATGACATCCCCAGTCACTCTCAGCTCACACTGCCTAACTTCCTTAGAAACAGGGCATAAAGGCGCCATGAGGTCAGTCAGGAGTCCTGCTTGTCTTGTTTTGTTTTTCCTCTTGAAATATTCCAGGAAGGCCACTTATGAGAAATCCACGTTAGATGAACACTTCCACGTACTATCTGTATTAGTGAAGACAACATTAGATTCTGTAAAAAAGAACCCCCCAAATTTCAATGGCTTAAGGGTTTATGATTTCTGTGACTGGCTAATTTCACTTAGCTTAATATTCTCAAGGTTCTTCCAGTGGTTACATACAGCAGATTTTCTTCTTTTTAAAAACTGAATAGTATTCTGTTTTATGTGCATATTGCATTTTCTTTACCCACTCTCACAGCACCAAACACTTAAAAATGTAAGAGAGTAGGTCTCATGTTGTTTTCTTAGCACAATTTTAAAAACAAAATTTTATTCCTCACTCACCTAATTATGCAGTGTTTGTAATCAATAGGTTGATTTCTTTTACACATTGACTGTTCTTTCATTGGGTAGCTTAGCCATTAGGTGATTCTGCTGCCCAATGGAAACAAGAATCTCTGTAGAAACAGACTGTTTTTAGCACAAACTCTCTAACCTTAGGTTTTTTTATCTTTTGGTTTAGCTTAAGCATAATACGGATTTTATTTTTTAAACAATGATATCTTAAAATCTTTGTCTAGCAAAAGTCTTCTCAGCTCTATCCCTCTCAGTTTTCGTCACAATAACAAAAGATTTCATGCTTATATAATCTCACAGAGATAAAAAATATTAATTCATTGCAGTAAGTTTCCCGGTGGTCTGTCTTTTCTTCAGGGATTTTATCCAACAAAGGAAACAATATTTTGAGATTTATCATATGCCAAAATCAGTAGAGTTCAATGGTCAAAAAAAAGTACAGACAATTTTAGAAACCACAACAGAATGTGTCTCTATTTTACACATTCCACTGTTCAAAAGGCCTTTACACTCGTAGTATATGTTGTGAAATAAACATATAATGCCAATCATTGTTCTAATAATTGGAAGAATATCAGGTGCATAGTAGATACTTACATTTGTGAGGTCTTATGCCAATAGCATAAGGTAACACTGAGCAGCCCACTCCGAACTTACATTAGACAAGATCTGTCAATCAGGTAATAATAAATTTTGCTGATAATTGCTCGACATGAGAATAAAAACAGAAATTAAAGTAAAAGTAAACAATTATAAAGGAAGACAGTATCCTTCTCCTTTTCGCACCAGATATCTGTATGTTTCTACTGTGGAAGGAGGTACATCAAACATTTAACTCCATTCCTTCTGCTTCTGTGCTAATCTAACTTGTGATTTAATTCAGTTTTTCATACAAATGACAATAGTCACGATTGGTGGCCCTGATAGCCACCAGTCATCAGAGCTACTGAAGTTCTCATTGTGGAAAATATATTTTTGATTTATTAATCACGTATATTGTTGCTTTAAGTATATTTTGTTCTCTCTCTCTCTGTGTGTGTGTGTGTGTGTGTGTAAGAAGCACTCAATAGCTGCTCATCTCAGGAATAGTGAAAAAATTGAGATTCTGAACCTATAAAATACAAGATTGTACCACGTTGATGTTTCTCTTCTCTTTTTGTCTACCAACCAACACCTGTGTTCTTTGGGAAACATCAGGTCTTGCTCTTTTTTATTTTGTAAAGCTTTAGATGAAGGAAATAATAATACTCTTGTTTTCATAAGAAAAAAAGACTATAGTTCAATACCAGGATTTTAAAGGCGGTCTTATCACATGGTTTCTTCTGTGTAATGGATAAGGCAAGATGATCTACTAAGAGTGAATACGTTTAAATATTTATGGATAATAGATTCTATTTGAGTAATTGCTGTGAAAAAGGTGAAAAGTAATTTCCAGGAAGTAGAGCAAAACAAGGTGAAAACAGAAAGAATTTGACAGCAGGTTTTAGGAACTATTACACTTGGTGACAATAGGAGCACAGTAATTCATTCTTTAAAAAAAAAAAAAATTCCCATAGCATGCTTCTTCTTCAGAAAAACTCAGAGGTGGCTGATGATTAGGCACAGAGTGAGGTTGTTTTGTAAAAGACCAATCTGAGGGCAGTGAATTATGGAGTCAAAAAACGCCAGCAAAATGATAAATGAAGAGAAATACAAGAAGGTAAGGTCTATAGGAACCATTCTATTACCATCACCTCACACAGTATGTGATATGTTTTCGGTACCTAATTAGTGAAACCTTAAGCTATATAAAGTTATAATCCAATATTTCCATGTTTAGAAATTTATACCGTAAAAATGCTTACACAATTATACAAATATGTGACTACAGAGATATAAGTAAAAACATTATTTGTAACAATAAAATGCCAAAAATAAATATACACCATAATGTGGAATATTATTAAGTAGACATTAAAGTGAATATGAATCTACAGGTTAAAGAAAATTATGATCTTTCCTAAACCATCATGAAGACTAGTTTATGCAATTGTACAAAAGAACTAAGACAAAAGAAATGGCTGGATATGGAATTGGTTATTTTCATGCCTACCTCCGAAAATGTTTGAAAACAGTAAACTTATTTTCTTCACTTTTCACGCCCTAGAAAGTGGTGAAAATTTTTATAATAAAGGAAAATTTTTTCATTTTGTTATTAAAAATATTTCACTGCCAACCTCAGTAAGAGTATATGAATAGGAAAAGGAAAACAGCACTTTAAATTTAATGAAATAGGAAAAAATAGTACATAATTATTTCTTTAGCTCCTTTTAAATAACTCTGCTCTAAATGAATTCTTTGAGTAGTGTGGAAAAGGTAAAATCAATTCTTAAACTTTGTAATTTATATATTCTTTTGAAAACCTTTTTGAATGGTTCTGCTCAAGTATGTTTCATTGGCAATGAAAATTATATGATTATATATAGATACCCTTGAATTCAGTAAGCAGGGTTTGTAACAAATCAGAAAATTGCATTTTAATTTGCAGTTTCTTCTTGATCTACTACTAATGAAAGTTTCACTGAATTATCTGCTTAAAGGTCAAAATGCTAATTAAGAGTTTCTCATCAGTGATAATTCAGATATGTGGAAAAATGATGACATTAGGTCTTTGTCTTCTTGAGTTAACTTATTTTGTACTCGGTCTTCTCAAAATTCTGATAAAAATGAAGACAGTTTATAATTAATACTTTCTGTTTCATTATACTTTCTGTTTCATTCAGTAGACATTCCCCTTTAAAGGAACACATAAGGAGTTTCCCCCTTTTCTAATGTAACTTCATAATATACACCTTAATAAGCTAAATCTTGCAGACCACTTTTTAAACTACAAATATAATGCTACACTTTAGGTAGCATCTATAACAGTTACTCTTTCAAAAATATATGTTAAATTTTAGAATTATTGATCTACCAATTTGACATTTCTACATCTAGGGAGAATAAATCATTTCAAGTTTACTATTCTATCATATGTGATATATCATTTCAAAGTTCACAACATATACTAGTCTGTGTGTTAGATAGCTCATGGGACACGGATATCCATCCAAGCAAGTAACTATCCCTCTATATACAAATATAGCTATGGCTTACAAAACGAGGATATATTTTAAAAGGCCAGGTCATCTGATTTAAGCCATAAACATGTAAGTATACTTACCAACAGTAAAGACTGTGTGTGCACGTGTGTGGTGTGCGTGATTGCTTGTGTGTGTAATCAAATTTATATTGTGTTACAATAACACTATACCCAAAAATACTTATACCACGACATGGTCATGGTGGTAAAGTGATGGCATGTTCCAAAGGCGTACTTTTAAAAGGTCTAACAGAGAAACAGTTGCAAAGGCTTTGACAAAGACTTAATGACTATCAATAAAGTATAGTGAATATCGTTGCCAGTTGTAACCCTGAAAAATAGTACCCCAGTAAGAGTTATAATAGTGGAAGAAGGCTGTCCAATAGGGGCTGTGTCTTTGGGACTGAAACAGCCACTGCCAAAACCATAGCCTGAAGAAGAATGGCCAAAATGCTTCATGCTTTCTTATCTTCTGCTCTCTAATCATCTGTTGTTAAACCCACTTGGCAAAGACAATTAAAATCCAGAGGGTAAGGAAATCCTTGATGCAGTCCATAGAGGTCAGTAGTAGAGAGGGGAAAGAATGGAACTGGAGAGGAAAATGGAAAACATCTCTATTGTATTTACAGCATGTATTATGTTCATGGATTAGAAGAATCAACAAATAAAGGTGTCAGGGTTTTTTTTTTTTTTTTTGATGTACATATAGATTAAGCACAAACCAATAAAATCTCTAGGGAAAAATGTTTATTGGAAACTACAACCTGAATTCTAAAATATAGAAGATAAGGTGAACTGGAATAGCTCAATATTCCAATCAATTTCTCTGAAAAAGAAGAAGAAAGTTAAAGCAGCCACAGTACCTGATATCAATACTCACACATAAAACTACGAAAATCAAGATAGCATGGTATAGATGAAAGGACAATGAAACAGAACAGAGTATAGAAATAGACCCACATATGTAAGTCCTTAGTAAGAAGCCACAGAGTCCTTTTAGCACTGAAATAAATTATTGCAAAATAGTACACAGTTGATCAAAACTAAACAAATATTCTGTAGGTTTTCATTGTATTAAGTCTTAAAATAATACATTTAATTGAAAACACAGCTTCTAATGAGACAGGAATATCTCTAGTTTTTCCAATCATTACGTTTATTTATGGATGAATGTTATTTATTTTCAGAATGAGACAAAATTTCAGTATTCTACTTCTCCCCACCCTTTTTAAAAACAACTCTAAGCACTTAATAAGTTGCTTTCATAAATAAATAAGTAGAAAGAAATGGAACAGAGTTTTCATAATGATATAACATGTTTATTCTATGTTTTCCTAAATTATATCCAAAACTTACTATAATTTAATATAAAAATGTTTATTAGTAAATAATTAGATTAAGTTTTTTTAATTTTACTAAAATTATGATTTAGAAATAGCCTAAATTGAAAAGGGATTTGATTAGTTCAATTCTTCCTTGTAAATATATCATTGACAGGAATTATCACATTTTTTAGAATTTTACCCTGTAGGGCAGAATAACATTATAAATATGGGTAAAATATGTCATTCCCTTGAAAATCAGAACAAAAGTGGTCCTTTGTAAAGGATGCCTGAGAAAGGGATACTGACATAGCCACTAGCCTATGGACCTTTTCTGATGCACATCAACTTTAGAAAATTGGACATTTAAATGTCCCAGTTTAAGACTATTGTTCTAAAGTAGAGTAGAGGGAAAACACTGTATCTACTCAGCATATAATGCTTTGATTTCCCCTGATTATAAAATATCCTGAGAGGACCGATTCCTCAGTCATACATCTGCTGAAGCTCTTAAATGTCTTTAGTCCTTTAGGACACTCGAGTTTATAATTAAAAACGAATTATGAAATCAAGATAATCACAAAATCATACCTTTAACAACATATTACGATTAATTCCAAAAAGAAAAAAAACTACTTCAATTTGCCAAGAACCAATTAATATTAAATGCAGCATTACTTCTACCATTGTAACTTTAATTTGAGTATAAAAAAGAATAAGGACAATGAAAACATATTTTTATCTTTCCTTCCTTACTTCTCTCTTTTTTACCAAATGAAGAAAATAAATATATGAGAATGACATATACATTCACACATACACACAAAGGCACATTTATACATATATATTTGTCTACTTACCAACCCACAAAGAAGCACACAAACACAAATTTACATATGACTAAAGTCAATTTAATTAGCTCCAAAGGAATGTTAATGTAGAAAGGAGTGAGGAAGAAAAGTCACCTAGATTGAGGAGATATTTCTACCAGAGGGACTTCTGTCTTCTCTGCTCCTTCCTTCACTCAGTACTATGTATGTGAGAATCATAGAAATAAAGGTGTCAGCATTTTGCTTATACTTTTTACTGTTACTATTGTTATTTTATGGTTTTCTTTTTCTTTTTTCTTTAAACGTTTGTTTATCTGGGAAACATTCTAATTTTCTTGATTATATCTTCCCTAATGGATTCAGCGACCTAGTCCAGGGTCCTCAATGATGTCCAGGAGAGTTTTACCAGTAGCAGACCTGAGACATAGATTCCAGTGAAAGTTACAAATTAAGGAAGTATACCCTGAAGAAAGCATTAAATGTATCAAAAAAACAAAATGGAAAATAGTAAGAACAAGCTAGAGTGGGAATTTTCTAGGAAGGATCGCACATTCACTCTGATCTTGCTGGACGATCTAGAGTCCAAATTATACCCAATTGTCTCTCCTTGAGTCAAAGGAGTTGGATAGGGCCAAATCTCTAATAGTCATAGGTGCCACCTCTGAGCAGCAAAACGAACAAGACCTGGGGGATGAGTACAGAGAGTTGGTAAAGAGATCTGAATTAGCTGGGTGTGATGGCACGTGCCTGTAATCCCAGCTACTCGGGAGGCTGAGGCAGGAGAATCGCTTGAACCTGGGAGGTGGAGGTGGTGGTGAGCCGAGATTGCGCCCCTGCACCCCAGCCTGGGCAACAGAGACTCGGTCTCAAAAAAAAAAGAGATCTGAAGGGGGATTTGAGTGACTTACAGTAGTGTCAGCGCCAGGGCCTGATATAACTGATATACTCTTTGTACCTATCAAGTGGTCCCATTTATAAATAAAGGGGGAAAAACTTTTTGGGATAGTTGCAAAATAAACATTCTAGATAATCAAATGTCCCGGTTAGTTATTAATATTTCAAAGGTCTTAAAATAAACTGACACTATAAAATACTGGGAAGTGCCACTGCACTATTATATTTAATATTATTATAATGTTGTTGCTATAAATAGTGCAAGAAAATAGTTTTCTTATATTTAAAACTGAAAAATCAGATGAATCTTAACTGTATCAGCATAACCCAGCAAAAGACGGGCACAGTGGCAAGCACCTGTAGTCCCAGCTACTCTGGAGGCTGAGGTGGGATGATTCGGTGAGCCCAGAAGTTTGAGACCAGCTTGGGCAACATAGCAAGACTCCGTCTCAAAAAAACAAAAACAAAAACAAAAACACAATACACAAAATTATATTGGCATATGTTTTGGGTCCTTTACTAATAAGTATGACAATATGATATCAGAGGAATACCACTCCACATTGTGTGATTTTTCTGGGTTAAAAAGTAGAATGTAGTAACAGAGTTACTTATTGACATCAAGATGTCAGTGAACACAAGGAGAAAAAAAGTTTAAGCAATGGTCTCATCTGACAGTCATGAAAATAGCATAATGGGTAAAAGTTAGGAAGTGGTGTTAGATCTGGCGGTTCCAAATCTTGTGCTGCCACTTACCAGCTAGCTGTGTGACCCTAGACAAGCTAATTCACCTCTAGATGCTTCAGTCTTGTCATCTCCAATTTTGGGATAAACTCCAACTCTTCAATATAGTTGTTATGAATATTAAATAATTTAACATAGGTATAGTGATCAGAAAAGAGTCTATCAGATAGGACAATTTTTAGCTGTTATTATTTTTACTATTATAAGAAACACTGCTAGGCAAAAAACTAAAATTCAAAATGATTTATTCTCATAGCAAAAGTCAGCAAACTTTTCCTCTAAAAGGCCAAACCATAAATAAATGTTGATTTTGCTGGCCATATGCGCTTTGTCACAATTATTCGACTTTGCTCTTGTAGCTTCTAAACACTCAAAAATAATATATAAAAGAATGGGCGTAGCGGTGTCTCTAAAACAAGCATCATATGCAAAAACAAGCAGCAGGCTGGAATCAGCCCATGAGTTGCAGTTCCTTGAATCCTGTTATAAAGTAACAACTAAAAATTCTTTTTTTTTAACCAAAAATAAAATTAAAGAGATTCTGTCTCATTTTATAAATATCATAAATATTTTATGAATATACCAAAGACAATCTACTTGATGAATGTCAACCTGAACAATTTATTAACTGTATTCAAGGGAAATCAATTTGAGATTTGACTCAGGAGACAAAATGAATTGCAAAACTCAAAGAGAACATACTGGCCCTGGTTCAGGAACCGCAAAGATATAAAATATCTGGGACACCAAACACTGAATATTTTTATTAAGATGGCACATGGCCCATAGGCAATATGCCAAGAGAAGCCAACAATAAAATAATCTTTTCCCAATTACAAGATTGAATTGACATTACACTACTTGGTTTAATTGGAAGTCCAATACAATGAGGAGTGCTATCTTCTTGGGTGTTATTATTGCCATAGATAAACGACCAAATCTCAAAGATTTCTAAAATAGCAGAGGATAAAACTTTAAACAGCCTAAAGATGTTAAAAGAAAAAGTTAAAAAAAAAAAAAACCCAAAGCTATATCAGACTTTATATAGAGTATATTTGCTACATGTACATTTGCTACATGTATCATTTGAAACACCAAACAGAAATAAGACTTTTTAAAGACTTTTTTCTGAAATGATTTAAAATCTGTCTACTAAAATATATGCTTACAACTATACTTATATAGTTTATTTTTCACAGCACTCATTAAACTGATAAAAATGCTTACGCACATGCATGTATACACTTACAGATGACCAAAGAGATTAAGTACAACTGGATATATATATATGATATGATATATGATATGATATCTGATATCATATCATATATGATATATGATATTATATATCATATATGATATATATGATATGATATGATATATATATGATATATATATATATCATACATGCAATGAAATCCGAAGGACACAAATTTAGCTCTAATAACAATTTTATCCTTCATTCACTATGGAATATTAAGTGTTTTATCCAAAAGTGACAAATGAAAAGTTCTTTAAAATTTGTTTTTATTATTTAGTTGTTGTTGTTATTGTTTTTGAGGCAAAGTTTTACTCTTGTTGCCCAGGCTGGAGTGCAGTGGCACGATCTCGGCTCACTGCAATCTCTGCTTCCCGGGTTCAAGCAATTCTCCTGCCTCAGCCTTCTGAGGGATTGCTAGCGTCTGCCACCATGCCCAGCTAATTTTTTGTATTTTTAATAGAGACTGGGTTTCACTGTTTTGGCCAGGCTGGTCTCGAATTCCTGACCTCAGGTGATCCACCCACCTCGGCCTCCCAAACTGCTGGAATTATAGGCGTGAGCCACCGCGCCCGGCCTATTATTTGTTTTTATATTCTGAACATTTTTTATTTATCAAAATAAGCACTTTAATTAGAATAATTTTACATGATTAGTTACTATGTTGGTGGTTGTATTTTTTTGTCATAATTTTTCATTTTGCTCTTCCTACTTCTTTTTTGATTGGTAACACCATCTATTTTCACCCATTTTATGTCTTAATAAGAATGATAAATGAAATATTATAAGCAGTTTTTGTATTTAACATAAAATAATGCATCTGTAATTTTGTAGAATTCAGTCCGTCCACATTTATTGTAATAACTGATACATGATTTATTTTTCAGTTTTTTTCTGTTTTTTTCATTTTTCTTTTTCCAATTATTTTCTGGAAGCATCAGGGTGCTATTAAATCTTTCTTCTTTTTTATGCATATTTATGGAGATTTTCTTTAATTATTATTCTGTTAAAGTTTACTTTTCGTTTCCTGGTATTCATATTCAAATCTATTTTCTCAACTATTATGTGAAGGCAAGGTAATTATTTCCCCCTCCAAGGCACTCTCTTCTTCCAACGATTTCTTTAAAATAATTTCACTTCCACACATCTCTCCCACCCTCACGAGATTATGCCTCTTCTCAATCTTTAATATTAGGTCACATTGTAATAATTAATATTTTGAGTCCTTGTTTATTACAAAGATTTATTTTGAAACGCGTCTCTTGTTGCATCTTTTTTAAAGGATTCATGCTAATTTTTGGAAGTCTGTTATTTTGTATATAGATCTATTACACATGTACAGCAAGGCCTGTGCTCATTGTTTTCTTCCCTCTTAATTTTTCCTGTTTTGAATCTGCAATTCCGATTCACTTACCATTTACTATGGCTTTTTTCTTAAGCATTCCCTAATTCGGAGGCTGCAAGTAATCCTTGTGGAAGTCTTTCATTTTATTTATTTTATTTTATTTTATTTTATTTTATTTTATTTTATTTTATTTTATTAATTTTGAGACGGAGTCCCACTCTGTAGTCCAGATTGGAGTGCAATGTCGCAATCTGGGCTCACTGCAACCTCTGACTCCCGGGCTCCAGTCACTCTCCTGCCTCAGCCTCCCGAGTATCTGGGATAACAGGCGCCCGCCATCATGCCCAGCTAATTTTTGTATTTTCAATAGAAATGGGGTTTCGCCATCTTGGCCAGGCTGGTCTGGAGCTTCTGACCTCAGGTGATCTGCCTGCCATGGCCTCCCAAAGTGCTAGAGATTATTACAGGCATGAGCCACCGTGCCTGGCCTGTTTCTCTTACTTTAAAGGTGACTGATTTATTAGTTTTTAAGAGATTCTTGAGTTGTACTCCTTTGCATGTAAACTGTTAATATTATTTTAGCATATTCTGGCTTTCAAATATGCAATTAAATATTTAATGTAAATCTGAGTACATCTTTATCATTCCCATTCCTTGTTTTTCTATATGAAAGTTTACGTGTTTTCTCTTTATCTTTGCAGTTTGGGAATTTACCAGGGCTTGCTTTTTCTGTTACTTGGGTTTTGTCCAGTTTAAGGAGCTTTCTTTCCCCCTGGCCCTTACACTTCCTGCGTATTAAGGATTATAGTCATATTACTGAACACCCTTACTGTTTTCCTCCTGATTTCAATTTCTTCTAAGCTTAGTTTCTTGAGGGTTTTTTTTGAAAATTTTTCGCATATAATCTATTTTAAAATAAACTTTCTTTTTTAGATAACTGCAAATCCACACGAAGTTGTAAGAAATCATGCAGAGATCTCGAGTACTTTTCCTCCAATGGTAAAAACATTTTACACATTATAGTATTATATCCCAACCAGGATAGTAATATTAATAAATTACACTGATTTTATTTGGATTTCCTGGTTTTACATGTATTTATATGCATATGTATGTTCGAGTGTGTGTGTGTGCATTTGTGCGTATTTAGTTTAGTGGAAATTCTATCACATGCATAGGTTTATATATCCAAGACCACAGTCACTATCCCTCCTTCAATGTACAACTTGCCCAGCTTCTCTTCAGCCTTGACAACATCTGGTTTTGTTGCTATATTTTCTGTTCTCCATTCTACAAAACGTGTAGTGATCTTTCATTGTGGCTTTAGTCTGAATTTCTTTAAAGGCTAATGAACATTTTTCAAGAGTTTATTTGCCATCTCTATGTATGCTTTGGTGAGAGGTCTGTTCATGTCTTGTGTCTATTTTCTAATTGAATTGCATGGTTTTTTCATTGTTTTGTTTTTATTTTATATTGTTGAGTTTTTAGAGTAACTTACATATTCTAGATACTAACTTTTAGGTGCATACATTGTTTGAAAATATTTTTTCTCAGGCTGTAGCATATCTTTCCATCCTCTTCACATGGTTTTCACAGTTTCACAGTGGAGATTTTTGTTTTGGTTTGGTTTTTGATGGGATCTAATTTAGCATTCTTTTCTTTTTTTGGATTATGCTTTAAGATCAAATCAGAAAAAATCTTTGCCTCACCCAGATACTGAAGATTTTCTCCTATGTTTTCTTTCTAAAATGTTTGTTTTACTATTAGGTCTGTGATGGATTTTGAGTAAATTTTTTTTATGAGGTGTTGGGCTCATATTGGGGTTATTTTTTTTAAAGTATGGTGATTTATCTGGACCATTTGTTGAAAAGTCTATCTTTTCTAATTAAATTGCATTTAAACTATTTTCAAAAATTAGTTGGGCATATGTGTGTGAGTCTATTTCTGAGTTCTCCATTCTGTATCATTGATCTGCATGCCTGTTCTTCTGCTGATACTACAGCGTTTTGAGTCCTATAGATACACAGTAAGCCTCACTTGCTAGTGATACAGTAATGTACCCTACTTCATTCTTCTTCTTCAGGATTGTTTTAGGATCTCTTGGGCCTGCACCCTTCCATATAAATTTTAAAGTAAGGTTGTCTATGTCTACAAAAAAAGGGATAACAACTGCATTCCATCTATAGATTAATTTGGAAAAACCGATATCCTCACAAAAGATAAACATAGAATGCCTCTGCATTCACTTAGGTCTTTATTTACTCAGCATTTTATAATTTTCAGTATACAATTTCGTATGTATTTTGCTAAGTACAAAAGTAAGAATTTCATTTTCTCTTTTTTTTTCTGATCCTTCTAGTCAGTGGATGGATTTCAGTTTCTTTGAAGCAATTTTAAATGGTTTTGAGTTCTAATTTTGGTTTTCCATATGTTTACTGTAAATGTATCATCAGAATGTGATTTGTTTTCTGAATTGCTTTTGTATTCTCCTACCTTACTGACCTCAGTTCTTAGCTTTAATAAGTTTTTGGTAGATTTTTCTTTCATGTTGCACATAGATAATCAGGTTACATGCAAATTGTTTGTTTGGTTCTTATTTTCCTATTGTCATGCTTTAATTCTTGCCTTATTGCACGGGCTAGAGCTTCTATACTATATTGAATAACAATGATGAGAATGGACACCCTTGATCTTACTGGTCAAGCAATCAGGCTTTCCCCATTAGGTGTAATATTAGCTGTGGGTGTTAATAGGTGTTTTTTGTCAAGCTGAGACAATTCTCCTCTATCCTTAATTTGCTAAGAATTTTTGTCATGAATAAAGCATCAATTTTTCATACACTTTTATACATCAGTGGTATGATTATATTACTTTTTTTGCATCCTTAATATTGCAGATTACATTGCTTTATTTGAGAATGATGAACCAACCGATCTTGCAAACATAGAAGAAATCAAATTTGGGCTGGGTGTGGTGGCTCACGCCTGTAATCCCAGCACTTTGGGAGGCTGAGGCAGATGGATCATGAGGTCAGGAGTTCGAAACGAGCCTGGCCAGCATGGTGAAACCTCATCTCTACTAAAAATACAAAAATTAGCCGGGCGTGGTGGCACATGCCTGTAGTCCCAGCTACTAGGGAGGCTGAGGCAGGAGAATCGCTTGAACCCGGGAGGCGGAGGTTGCAGTGAGCCGAGATCACGCCACTGCACTCCAGCCTGGGCAACAGGGCAAGACTCGGTCTCAAAAAAAAAAAAAAAGAAAGAAATCAAATTTAGTCATGATTAATATATTTGAATACAATTCTAGAATTTACTTGCCAGAATTTTGGTGAGGATCTTTGTGTCAAGTTTTTAAGTAGTACTAGTCTGCATTTTTTTTTTTGTATTTTCTTTGGTTTTTGTGTAAGGGTAAAATAATTTTATGAAATGGCTATGTAAAATTTGTGTTAATTTTCCTTTACATGTCTAGTAGAATTCTCTAGTGAAAAAATCTGTTCCTAAAGATTTCTTTTGATTATCTTTTTAATTGCAAATTTAATTTTTTAATGGTTATAAAATTATTTCACTTTTCTGTTTAATCGTGGTTGAATTTTGGTGGTTCATGGTTTCTGAAGAATTAGTGCCTTTCTTCTAGTTTGTCAAATTTATGAGCACAAAGTTGCATGTAGCGCTATCTTATTATTATTTCGATGTCTGCAGGATCTGTAGTAACATCTCCCATTTCATCTCTTTCATTTCTGACATTGGTGATTTGTGTCTTCTTTTTATTTATGTCAGTATTGCTAGTGGTGTGTTAATTTTATTTATTTTCCAAAAAACAAATTTTTATTTCATTGGATTTTGACACACCTTGATATTTCTCAACAGTAAGTAAGTCAGATATAATTACATATTTGTGAACCATTGTTATTGCCATTGATATAACTTATGTAAAACTTACAGGTATATAAAGATGCATAAAGGAAAGGCAAAAGCACTGATGATTGAGCCCATTTCAAAGTCTGTCATACATTTTTCCTATAGTTTATTTCAGAAGCTAATATTCTTCGTTTTCTCAATACTTGTGATGGACAATTCCTCTTTTTTGTCTGTTCCATGTTGACAGCAACTAGATGCAGTATGTGTTTGTTTGTTCTCACACTGATAACAAAGACATACCCGAGACTGGGTAATTTTAAAGGAAAGGAATTTAATTGACTCACAGTTCAGCATGGCTGTGGAGGCCCAGGAAACTTACAATCATAGCAGAAGGGAAAGCAAACATGGTAGCAGCAAGGAGGAATGCAAAGCAAAAGAGGGAATAACCCCTTATTAAACCATCTGATCTCATGAGAACTCACTCTCATAAGAAAAGCAGCATGGGGATAACCACCTTCATGATTCGATTACCTCTTACCAGGTCTCTCTCATGACACGTGGGTATTATGGGAACTACAAGATGAGATTTGGGTGGGGACACAGCCAAACCATATCATAGTGCATCTTCGGTATTTCCATTCCTGGAAGTGGGAGTGTAAACTCTGCCTGTGGAAGCATAAGGGTTCAGTGATCATATTTAATATCTTGATGAAACTGCAGAAGGAAGACACAATAGTTCATCATGGCCATAATCTTTAGGATTAAGGACAAGAAAGATTTAGCCAGGCTAGTTAAGTGCTTGTCGAATTTTTGCTTAAAAAAGTGGACTAGCTACTCTCTTATGGGATCTTATCCTAAAAGATAAAATTCTGTTATGGATTCTAGCATATTAGAATTCTAGTAGAATCTGATATCTCACTTGAACCCCAAAATTTACCTGTTGCAACTTTTGCTTATTTGTAGAGAAGTAGGTATATGTGTTAGAGTTGGAAAAAAAAAGGAACCCTGCCTGTATTAATCCATTCTCATGCTGTCATTAAAGATACACCCAAGACTGGGTAATTTCTAAAGAAAAGAGGTTTAATTGACTCACAGTTCAACATGGCTGGGGGGGCCTCAGGAAACTTGCAATCATGGCAGAAGGGGAAGCAAATATGTCCTTTTCCACATGGTGGCAGGAAGAAGTGTCAAGCAAAGGGTGAAATGCTCCATGTAAAACCACCAGATCTCATGAGAACTCACTCACTATCATGAGAACAGCATGGTTATAACCACCCAGTAATTTAATTATCTCCCACTAAGTGCCTTCCATGACACTTAAGGATTATGGGAACTACAATTCTAGATGAGATTTAGGGGGAGACATAACCAAACCATGTCACTGCCCAACTCAAGCTACCATCTTTCCATGTGTTCTGTCTGGTAATAGTGATTACAACAGAGATGATCCTGAATTCAATGGGCTCTATGCTCCCCATGGTCATGCTATTTTGAATGCTAGTATAGTTTTCAAAACGGATGAAATTAGATAAATTAAGCACTAGAAAATAAATTTTCTTGTATTATTGTACTTTAAGTTCTAGGGTACATGTGCACAACGTGCAGATTTGTTACATATGCACCCATGTGCCATGTTGGTGTGCTGCACCTATTAACTTGTCATTTACATTAGGTATATCTCCTAATTCTATCCCTCCCCCCTCCCCCAACAGCACAACAGGCCCTGGTTTGTGATGTTCCCCTTCCTGCGTCCAAGTGTCCTCATTGTTCAATTCCCACCTATGAGTGAGAACATGCAGTGTTTGGTTTTCTGTCCTTGCGATAGTTTGCTGAGAATGATGGTTTCCAGTTTCATCCATGTCCTTACAAGGGACATGAACTCATCCATGTCCTTACAAGGGACATGAACTCATCCATGTCCTTACAAGGGACATGAACTCATCCATGTCCTTACAAGGGACATGAACTCATCCTTGTTTATGGCTGCATAGTATTCCATGGTGTATATGAGGCACTAGAAAAATTCTTGGACAAAATTTTATAATGTAACTTCCATAAGTGGTATAGAGTTTAGGTAACTAGTTCTTTAGGCACATAGGCTGTTTATGATATGGTAGTTAAAATAATTTGCATAACATTGACTATTTTCTATGACTTCTGATTAAATAAAATAGATGAAGTAAGACTATTTTCATGACAAGTGAGAAAAGCAAACATGCGTTATTGACATTTCATTAACATAATGATTGTTCTCACTCATTCATTAGTTTGTAATTTGAAGTATAAAATTGCAAATACTAAGTATAAAATGATGGCTGTGTCATCAAGCATACAGAAACAATAAGTTTATTGCCTCTAAGTTAAAAAAGCATATTGTTTATGTTTTTAGAAATAGAATTCAAAATATTTAAGGTCTGTAGTCTTAGAGGATCTAAGACTCTCACATGATATTTAAAGAAAGGAAATACAATCTCATTTAAGAAAAAAAACCTTCAACATTTTGAGGCATGTGATTCAGAAAACAATACCAAGTCTTTCTTTAGTACTCCCATATCAGAGTTGGGCATTTGACAAATGTATCCATCTATCCACTGTATCATTGATTTTAGAGGTGATTTGTCACTCTGCAAGGGGTCTTCTCTTGAGTTTGACAGCTTTTGATGAAAATCTGAAACTAGAGAAGAATTACCTGAGCTGAGACAGATGAGCCAAATGACATGAGGCACTGAAGGTAAGTACTCCAGTCTTGTTCTCAGATTGATGATTTATTTATCAGAATGCACTGGGGAAAGTAAAGTTTATCACAATGATTGAGGAAACAAGCAAAAAAGATAAAAGGACAATAAATAAATAGTGTAAATTGAACACGTTACTCCTGAAATGTCCACTAATACTTAAGATGGAGAAGAAGAACAACTTTATGCACACACATACAATCACACACACACATAGCAAAAACACCAGCACATTATAAGGCATTCTAATGAGAACAAAACAGAATATTTAAGTATTTGGTGAAATTGTAGGGTAGACAATAGGTGAAGTGGCATGAAATTTGTTAATGAGAAAATAGCTTATTCTGTTAGCAACAAAATAGGGAGCATTCTCTGCAGCACAAATTATTCTCATCAAATTTTAGGAACTTTTAAGTTTAAGTTATGGAAATTATAGATCAAAACCAATAGAAACTTACTACATAGTCAATATTTTACTTCATTTGGGCTGCTATAACCAAATACTATAAGCTGTCTGGATTATAAACAACAGAAATGTATTTTTCACAGTTCAAGTGACTGGTAAGTCCAAGATTAAGGTGCCAGCACATTTGGTATCTAGTGAGTGTATGCTTCCTAATAAATAGCTGTCTTCTCACTGTGTCCTCACATGGTGAAGGGAGCAAAGAAGCACTCTGGGATCTTTGGTGTTGAATTTTATTGAAAACTTTTTCTGCATCTATTGAGATGATCATATGGTTTATGTTTTTTAACACTGTTTACATAGTAAATCACATTTATTGGTTTTATGTGTGTGTGCATGATGAAACAACCTTGCATCCCAGGAATAAAGCCTGCTTGATTGTGGTGAATTAACTTTTTGATGTGCTGCTGGATTCAGTTTGCTAGTATTTTGTTGAGAAATAATAACCATTCTGAGATGTGGAGAGATGGTATCTCATTGTGATTTTGAGCATTAGTGATACGAGCTTTTTTTTGTATATTTGTTGGCCACTTGTATGAATTCTTTTGAGAAATATCTGTTCATGTCCTTTGCATACTTTTTAATGGGGTTGTTTTTTGCTTATTGAGCTGTTTACATTTCTTATAGATTTTGAGCATTAGACCTTGTATTAGTCAGTTTTCATGCTGCTGATAAAGACATAACTGAGACTGGGAAGAAAAACAGGTTTAAATGCACTTACAGTTCCACATGGCTGGGGAGACCTCAGAATCATGGTGGGAGGCAAAAGGCACTTCTTACATGGTGGCAGCAAGAGAAAATGAGGGAGAAGCAAAAGCAGTAACCCTGATGAACCCATCATATCTTGTGAGACTTATTCACTATCATGAGAGTAGCATGGGAAAGACCAGCCCCTATGACTCAAGTACCTCCCCCTGGGTCCCTCCCACAACATGTGGGAATTCTGGGAGATAAAATTCAAGTTGAGATTTGGGTGGGGACACAGCCAAACCATATCATTCTGCCCCTGGCCCCTCCAAATCTCAAGTCCTCACATTTCAAAACCAATCATGCCTCCCCAACTGTCCCCCAAAGTCTTAACTCATTTCAGCATTAACCCAAAAGTCCACAGTCCAGAGTCTCATCTGAAACAAGGTAAGTCCCTTCTACCTATGAGCCCGTAAAATCAAAAACAAAGCTAGTTACTTTCTATATACAATGCGGGTACAGGTGTTGGGTAAATGCAGCAGTTCCAAATGGGAGAAATTGGCCAAAACAAAGGGGTTACTTATGAAAATTTCTGCAGCTGCCTTGAATTTCTCCCCAGAATATGGATTTTTCTTTTCTATCACATATTCAGGCTGCATATTTTCCAAACTCTTATGCTCTGCTTCTCTTATAAAACTAAATGCCTTTAACGGTACCCAAGACACCTCTTGAATGCTTTGCTGCTTAGAAATTTCTTCTGCCAGATACTCTAAATCATCTTTCTCAAGTTCAAAGTTCAACAAATCTCTAGAGCAGGGATAAAATGCCACCAGTCTCTTTGCTAAAACATAACAAGAGTCACCTTTACTCCAGTTTCCAAGAAGTTCTTCATCTGCATCTGAGCCCGCCTCAGCCTGGACCTTACTGTCCATATCGCTATCAGCATTTTTGGCAAATCCACTCAACAAGTCTCTAGGAAGTTCCAAATTTTCCCATATTTTCCTGTCGTCTTCTGAGCCCTCCAAACTGTTCCAACCTCTGCCTGTTACCCAGTTCCAAAGTTGCTTCCACATTTTTGGGTATCTTTTCAGCAATGCCCCACTCTGCTGGTACCAATCTACTGTATTAGTCCATTTTCACACTGCTGATAAACACATACCCGGGAGTCGGAAGAAAAAGAGGTTTAATTGGACTTACAGTTCCACATGGCTGGGGAAACCTCAGAATCACAGCAGGAGGCGAAACGCACTACTAACATGGTGGCAGCAAGAGAAAATGAGGAAGAAGCAAAAGCAGAAATCCCTGATAAACCCATCAGATCTCGTGAGACTTATTCACTATCACAAGAGTAGCACAGAAAAGTCTGGAAAAACTGGCCACCATGATTTAATTACCTCCCCCTGGGTTCCTTTCACAACATGTGGGAACTCTGGGAGATACAATTCAAGTTGAGATTTGGGTGGTGACACAGTCAAACCATATCAGACTTTTGTTAGATATGTAGTTTGTGAATCTTTTCTCCCATTCTGTAGGTTGTCTGTTTGTTGATAGTTTCTTTTGCTAGTCAAAAACTCCAGTTTTATTAGATCCCACTTGTCAAATTTTGTTTTGGCTGCAATTGCTTTTAAGGACTTAGCCATAAATTATTTGCAAAGGCAAATGTCCAGGAGGGTATTTCTTAAGTTTTCTTTTAGGATTTTGATTGCTTTGGGTCTTACATTTAAGTCTTGAATCCATCATGCATTAATTTTTAAATATAGTGATAGATATGGGTCTAATTTCATTCTGCATGTGACTAGCCAGTTATTCCAGCCCTACTTACTGAATAGAAAGTCTTTTCCACATTGCTTATTTTTGTCAACTTTGTCAAAGATCAGATGGCTGTAGGCATGTGGGTTTATTTCAGGGTACTCTATTCTCTTCCTTTGGTCTACATTTCTGTTGTTGCATCAGGACCTTGCTGTTTGGGTTATTGTGGCCTTGTAGCATAGTTTGAAGTTGGGTAATATGATGCCTCCAGGTAGGTTCTATTTGCTTAGAATTATTTTGACTATTTGGACTCTTTTTTTGATTCCATATGAATTTTAGAATAGTTTTTTCCAATTCTGTGAAAAATGATATTAGTAGTTTGATGATAAAAACATTAAATCTGTACATTCCTTTGGGCAGTATGGCCATTTTAACAATATTGGTTCTTCCAATCCATGAGGATGGAATATTTTTCCATTTCTTTGTGTCATCTCTGATTCCTTTTAGAAGTGTTTTGTAGATCTCTTCGTAGAGATATTTCAGGTCTTTGGTTAGGTTTTCTTTTTCTGTATAACTATAGTAAATAATATTAAGTTCTTGATTTGGCTCTAAGCTTGAACATTATTTGTGTATAGAAATGCTACTTACTGATTTTTAACATTGATTCTGTATCCTGACACTTCACTGAAGTTATTTATCAGTTCAGGTAGTCTTTTAACAGAATCTTCAGGGTGTTCTGAGTATAGAATCATATCATCAGTGAAGTGAGATAATTTGACTTCTTTTTTATTTTGATGCCTTTTTTTCTTGCTTGATTGCTCTAGCTAGAAATTCCAGTACTATGTTGAATAAAAGTGGCGAGAGTGGGCATCCTTATCTTGTTCCAGTTCTTAATGGGAATGCTTTCAGATTTTGTCCATTCAGTATGATGTTGGCTGGTCATTTTATCATACAGCTCTTATTAGTTTGAGGTATGTTCCTTCAATGCCTAATTTGTTGAGGTTTTTTATTATGAAGAGATGTTGAACTTCACTGAAAACTTTTTCTGCATCTATTGAGAAGATTATATGGTTTTTGTTTTTTAACACTGTTTATGTGGTGTGTGTGTGTGTATGTGTGTGTGTGTGTTTGTGTGTGTGTGAATGTTGAACCAACCTTGAATCCCAGGAATAAAACCTTGATTGTGGTGAATTAAATGTTGATGTGCTGCTGCATTCAGCTTGCTAGTATTTTGTTGAGAAATTTTCATCAGAAATATTAGCCTGTCGTTTTCTTTTTTTGTTGTGTCTTTGCCAGGTTTTGGTATCAGGCTGATGCTTGCTTTGTAGAATGAATTAGGTAGGAGTCCCTGTATTCGTCCGTTTTCATGATTCTAATAAAGACATACCCGAGACTGGGAAGAAAAAGGGGTTTAAATGGATTTCTACTTCCACATGGCTGGGGAGGCCTCAGAATCATGGCGGGAGGTGAAAAGCACTTCTTACATAGCACCAGCAAGAGAAAAAGAGGAAGAAGCAAAAGCAGAACCCCCGATAAACCCATCAGATCTTGTGAGACTTATTCACTATAACGAGAATAGCATGGAAAAGACCAGCCACCATGATTCAACTGCCTCCCCCTGGGTCCCCCCCACAATGTGTGGGAATTCTGGGAGATACATTTCAAGTTGAGATTTGTATAGGGACACAACCAACCATGTCATTCTGCCCGTGGCCTCTCAAAATCTCGTGTCCTCACATTTCAAAACCAATCATGCTTTCCCAACAGTCTCCCAAAGTTTTAACTCTCTTGAGCATTAACTCAAAAGTCCACGGTCCAAAGTCTCATCTGAGACAAGGCAAGTCCCTTCTGCCTATGAGCCTGTAAAATCAAAAGGAAGTTAGTTACTTTCTAAATTCAATGAGGGTACATGCATTGGGTAAATACAGCCATTCTAAATAGGAGAAATTGGCCAAGATGAAGGGGCTACTGGCCCCATGCAAGTCTGAAATCCAGCAGGGCTGTCAAATCTTAAAACTCCAAAATGATCTCCTTTGACGTCATGTCTCGCATCTGGGTCATGCTGATGCAAGAGGTGGGTTCCCATGGTCTTGGAGACCTATACCCCTGTGGCTTTGCAGGGTACAGCCTCCCTCCCAGTTGCTTTCATGGGCTGGCATTGAGTGTTTGCAGCTTTTCCAGGCTCACAGTGCAAGCTGTTAGTTGATCTACCATTCTGGGGTCTGGAAGATGGTGACCCTGTTTTCATAGATCCACTACTCAGTGCCCCAGTAGGGACTCAGTGTGGGGGCTCTGACCTCACAATCCCCTTCCCCACTGCCCTAGCAGAGGTTCTCCATGAAGACGTCACCCCTGCGCAAATTTTTGCCTGGGCCTCCAGGTATTTCTATACATCCTCTGAAATCTAGGTGGTACCCAGACCTCAATTCTTGACTTCTGGGCATACACAGGCTCAACACCACATGGAAGCTGCCAAGGCTTGGGGCTTCCACCCTCTGGAGGCACATCCCAAGATGTATGTTGGCCCCTTTCAGCCATGGATGGAGTGACTAGGACACTGGGCACCAAGTCCCTAGGCTGCACGCAGCACGGGGACATGGGACCCAGCCCACTAACCCACTTTTTCCTCCTGAGCTTCCAGGCCTGTGATGGGAGGGGCTGCTGTGAAGGTGTCTATCATGGCCTGGAGACATTTTCTCTATGATCTTGGAGATTGACATTAGGCTCCTTGCTTCTTATGCAAATTTCTGCAGCTGGCTTGAATTTCTCCCCAGAAAATGCATTTTTCTTTTCTATCACAGCATCGGGTTGCAAATTTTCCAAACTTTTATGTTCTGCTTCCCTTATAAAACTGAATGCCTTGCTGCTTAGAAATTTCTTCTGTCAGATATGCTAAATCGTCTCTCTCAATTTCAAAGCTCCGCAGATCTCTAGGTCTGGGGCAAAATGCCACCAGTCTCTTTGCTAAAACATAATAAGAATCACCTTTGCTCCAGTTCTCAGGAAGTTCCTCATCTCCATCTGAGGCTACCTCAGCCTGGACCTTATTGTTCAGATCACTATCAGCATTTTTGTCAAAGCCAGTCAACAAATCTCTAGGACGTTCCAAACTTTCCCACATTTTCTTGTCTTTTTCTGAGCCCTCCAAACTGTATCAACAATAGCCCATTGCCCAGTTCCAAAGTGGCTTCCAAATTTTCAGGTATCTTTTCAGTAACACCCTACTCCTGGTACCAATTTACTGTATTAGTCCATTTTCATGCTGCTGATAAAGATATACCCAAGGCTGAGAAGAAAAAGTTGTTCAATTGGACTTACAGTTCCACATGGCTGGGGAGACCTCAGAATCATGGTAGGAGAAAATTAGGAAGAAGCAAAAGTGGAAACCCCTGATAAACCTATCACATCTCATGAGACTTATTCAGTATCACAAGACTAGCATGAGAACGACTGGCCCCTATGATTCAATTACTTGCACCTGGGTCCTCCCCACAACACATTGGAATTCTGGGAGATACAATTCAGGTTGACATTTGGGTGGGGACACAGCCAAACCATATCAGTCTCCCCTCCTTGATTTTGAAGCGTACTTTCAATAGGATTGTGACCAGCTATTTTTTATTTGCTCATAGAATTTGGCTGTGACTGCATTTGGTCCAGGAGGTTTTTTTTTTTTATGTTTTTGTGTAATGGGTTTTTTATTACTGATTCAATTTTAGAACTCGTTATTGCCTTTTTGTTTATTCAGGATTTCAATTTCTTCTTGAAATGATCTTGGGCAGTTGTGTTTTTCTATGAATTTATCTATTTTCTCTAGATTTTCTAGTTTGTGTGCATAGTGGTATTCTTAATAGTCTCTGAGGATCTTTTGAATTTCTGTGGCATTGGTTGTAATATCACTTTTGTCATTCCTGATCATGTTTATTTGGATTTATTTTTTCATTGTTCATCTAGCTAGTAGCTTATTAATCTTGTTTATTCTTTCAAAAATCAAACTTTTGGTTTCGTTGATCCTTTGTATAATTTTTCATTCTCAATTTCATTCAGTTCTACTCTAAGTTATTTATTTTCTTCTCCTAGTTTTAGAGTTACATTTTTCTTGTTTTTCTAGAAGTCTAGGTGCAATCTTAGATAGCTAATTTGAGATTTTTCTATCTTATTGACATAAGCATTTAGCACTATAACATTTCCTTTTAACACTGCTTTTGCTACATCCCATAGATTTTGGTATGTTGTGTGATATAATTTGGCTCTATGTCCCCACCCAAGTCTCATCTCGAATTGTAATCACCATGTGTCAGCAAAGGAGTCTGGTGGGAGGTGATTGAAACATGGAGACAGACTTCCCTCTTGCTGTTCTCATGATAGTGAGTTCTCATGATACCTTGTTTTTTGAAAGTGTAGTACTTGCTTCAAATTCTCACCTGCTCTGCCATGGTAAGATGTGCTTGCTTCCCCTTCACCTTCCACCATGATTGTAAGTTTCCTGAGGCCTCCCAGTCATGCTTCCTGTTAAGCCTGTGGAGCTGTGAGTAAATTAAACTTTTTTTCTTCATAAATTACCCAGTCTCAGATAGTTCTTTAGAGAAGGGTGAAAATGAGCTATTACACTTTTATTTCTGAGAATTTTTTTATTTCTGCCATAATTTTGTTGTTTACTCAAAAGTTGTTCAGGAGTAAGTTGTTCAATTTCCATGTGATTGTGTGGTTTTTAGAGAGCTTCTTAATATTTATTTGTACTTTTATTTCTCTGTGGTCTGAGAGTATGCTTGGTATAGAGTTTGATTTTTTGTTTAACTTATTGAAACTTTATGGCCAAGCATGTGGTCAATCTTAGAGTATGTTCCAGGTGCAAATGAGAAGAATATACGTTCTGTGGTTGTTGGGTGGAGTATTCTGTTGTTGTCTATTAGGTCCAATTGGTCAAGTTATAATAGACATTTAGAGTTTCTATGTTAGTGTTCTGCCTCAGTGATTTGTTTAACACTGTAAGTGGGTGGTTGAAATCCCCTCACTATTATTGTGGGACAATGTCTTTTCATAGGTCTAGAAATACTTGTTTTATGAATCTAGGTGCTCCAATGTTGGGTGCATATATATTTAGGATAGCTGGGTCTTCTAGTTGAATTAAACCATTTATCATTATGTATGTCCTTCTTTGTCCTGTTTTACTGTTTTTGGTTTAAAGTCTGTTATATCTGGTATAATAATAGTGACCCTTGCTCTTTTGTGTTTTCCATTTGCATCATAAATCTTCCTCTAACCCTTTATTTTGAGCCTGTAGATGTTGTTACATGTCAGATGGTCTTTTGAAGACAGCAGACAATTGAATCTTGTTGTTGTTGTTTTAACACAATTTGCTATTCTGTGCCTTTTAAGTGGAGAATTTAGACCGCTCACACTCAAGGTTAATATTGATGTGTGAGGTTTTGATCCTGTTGTGATGTTTTTAGCTTGTTGCTCTGTGGTCTTCTATAGTTGTTTTATAAATCATTTTGGCTATGTACTTAAGTGTGTTTTTGTGGTAGCAGGTATTGCTCTTTCATTTCTATGTTTAGAACTCTCATAATGATCTCTTATAAGGCTAGTCTAGTGGTAGCAAATTCCTTTAGTGATTGCTTGTTGGGAAAACATTTTATTTCTCTTTCACATGTGAAAGTTAGTTTGGTCGGTTATGAAATTATTGGCTGGACTTTCCTTTCTTTAAGAATGTTGAGGCCATTCATAGTGGCTTACATCTGTAATCCTAACACTTTGGGAGGCTGAGGTGAGAGGGTCTCTCAAGGCCGGGAGTTTAGGACCAACCTTGGTAATATGGTGAGACCCTATCTCTCCACAAAATTTTAAAAATTAGCCATGCATGGTGGTACTCATCTATGACCCTAGCAGGAGGCTGAGGTGGGAGGATTGCTTTAGACTAAGAAGTCAAGGCTGCATTGAGCCATGATGTGCCACTGCACTCCAGCCTAGGTGACAGACCAAGATCCTGTCTGTAAAAGAAAATATAGAGTGCTGAAAATAGACCTGCACTCTTTTCTAGCCTGTAAAGTTTCTGCTGAGAAGTCTGCTGTTAGCCTGATGGACTTCTTTTTGAAAGTGATCTGACCCTTTTCTATAGCTGCCTTTAAGATCTTTTCTTTGCACTGACCTTGGGCAGTCTAGTGACTATGTGCGTTGGTGATGTTCATCTTCTATAATATCTTACAGATGTTCTCTGGATTGTTTGTATCTGAATATCCAACTCTAGCAAGATTAAGAAAATTTTCTTGCATTATTCTCTCAAATGTTTTTTAGGTGGATTACTTTTTCTCCTCTTTCAGAAATGCCAATAATTTGTAGGTTTTGTTGTTTAACATAATCCCATATTACTCAAAGATTTTGTTCATTTTTTAAAATTCTTTTTTCTTTAATTTTGTCTGACTAGGCTAGTTCAAAAGAGAAATCTTCAAGCTCCGAAATTCTTTTCTTCTTCTTGGTTTTGTCTATTGATAGAGCTTTCATTTGTATTTTGAAATTTCTTAAGGGACTTTTTCAATTTCAGAAGCTCTGTTGATTTTTTAAAAAGTTGTTTATCTCCTCCTTGATTTCCTAGGTTGCTTTAGTAGTTTCTTTGTGTTGATTTTTAACCCTATCTTGGATTTTATTCAGCTTCCTTGCAATTAATGTTTTTAATTCTTTATCTGTCATTTCTGAGTTCCTATTTTGGTTAGGTTCCATTGCTAGAGTACTAGTGTGATTTTTTTGGTGGTGTCATAAGATTCAGATTTTTCATGATGGCAGAATTCTTATGCTGGTTTCCTCTCATCTGGAGAGTCTGGCACTTCTAACTTTTATAATTATTTTCATGCAGACATGATTTCCTTTTCTTTCCCTATATATATTTTTTCTTTACCTTTACCTCCACTCTCTAGGAGGTGTGACTGTAAAGTATGTTGGGTAGGACTTTTTGGCTTTGCTGCTGCAGCCGTGTCCACTTCTGTCCACAGGTTTTATATTGGGTTGTGGGTTCCACCTATAGGCTAGTGGATGGCACTTACTCATAAGAGTAAGTTGTGGCACAAGCAGATAGATCCATACCTGATCTTTGCTTACTGTGAGGTTCTCTCCGTTGTCTCAGGTGTTGGGCTGGACAGTGGAGTGGCCAGTGCCCTGAGCTCCTGTTCCTTGGCGATGGGGGAACACCTCTGGCCTGAGCTGGAGCCCCAGGCTTGCCCACGAACATACCAATGGAGAGCACAGGCACCAGTCCTGACAAGGGTGGCTGGGAAGAGCTCCTGGTGAAATGCACTGAGGTCTCTGCCAGAGCATGAAGTCATTGCACTGGCTCCCCATCCTAGATAGGAAGTAGCATAATCTATTTTCCTGTCACACCCCAGTTCCATATGACTCCTCATTCAGATGCACATTGTAGTCTACCTCTGGACCCCAGTATGGATGAGAGCCATAGAAAACGCTGTTGTGCGACTATCCATCGGAGTGGTTTTAGGGCAGAACCTTGTCAGTCAGTCTAATCCAGACACCTTCATAGCTCTCTTGTTCTCTGATGTGGAAGGCTGCTGCTTCATGTAAAAGGGAGGGAGGTAGGTGTCGGTTGTGGTGTCAGCTGGTTGGGTCAGTCTGACCTCAGGCTCTGTTGGAAGTGGTCAGGTGCCAGCAGAGTTGGAATAGGGTAGGTGGTTTTCCAGTCTCCAGGCCCCTCGATTGCCCACTGGACAATGTGTGTGATTCCTGAAGGGGCTGGACCAGGTTTGGGTGCTGGCTGAGATGGGGAGGGGCAGGCTTGTCCCTGAGTCACGAGCTGAAATCTCAGGCAGGCAGGCAGAAAGCTTATGTGGTAGGAGCCTAAAAGAAGGTCACAGACCTATAGGGTAGGGTTTTTCAGAAGGGCTTAGCTGACTTCAGCTGAAATGCTCAGGTTGGGGCAGGGTGTTGGAGGTGTGCGAAAGCCTTCAGCTTCTCTGTTCCCTCCCTAGCCTGAGGGCAGTGGTGGCAGGGGCCTTCCACAGTCGCAGCTGCACTGCCCCAAAGTGTTCAGGCAGGGTGGAGCAGGTGCACTGGGAGTCCAAGCCAGTGGGCCCTGCCTGGTGAGGAGCAGCAAGGTCAGGGGTCACACTGTCTGCGGTCCATCTGCTCCTCAGCACCCAGCTGCAGCCTCTGACCTACAGGTGTGTGAAAGAATTTGTCCTCTCTTGTTGGTGGGTATACGGCAGCTAGTACTGGGCTGCTCAGGGATCCAGGGCCTGTGGGGCTTCATGTGGGCTTGAGCGGTAAATCTGCACAGACTCCAGGTGGTTCTTTGTGTCACTCTGGAGGCCTGGGAGTGTCAGGGGTGTTCTCCTGAGCCCAGTGTAGCAAACGTTTGTGGCAGAAGTGTGGGCCCCGAGGACTTTCATGGACTCACCCATTCCCCATGTTACAGAGCTTCCCCTGGCTCCACACCAGTCCCAAGAGGGAGGCTGCCTGGCTTCACTGTGCTCTATTCACCATAACTCCTGTCAATTTCTTGGTGAATACCAACGTGATCGCCTAGAAAATCCACTTTAAAAGCTAGCATTTATTCACCACTTTGCTTCCTCTCTGTGAGAGCCTGATGCACTAGCTGCTTCTAGTTAGCCATCTTGAACCAGAACCTCTGCTTTTGTTTGTTTGTTTTTGTTTTTGTTTTGTTTTGTTTTTCAGCCGTCATGAGGAATTGTCTCAAATTTATTGCTAAAATAAAGGGGAACTATCCATCCATTGGTCATATTTAGTATTAGGAATATTACTTACAGTATGATTTCAAGGGAGCTCCTAGAAAGTAGTAGTTCCTGTAAATATTTTTTGTAATGTCATTTTACTTTATTACACTTTCTAGAATATTGTTGAAAACTAATATTGTTAGCACTTTGGTTGTTTCTGTAATTTTTTATTTTCAACCTCAAGTTTCACTTAAAAAAACCTCGGTGTGCTGACTTTTAACTGGTAATGTTGGAGGTACATTTTTAGACACAGCAAAGTATTTGCCCATTCCAAGTTAGATGGTACCAAATGGAGGGACTGTCCAATTCTGAACACTAGAATATATACTTATCTCTACGCTACCTTCACTCCCTTTCCCTCCATGAAGTCCCAGAGATTTATGATGTAGTTCTATGATTTCATCTGTAATTATTTTAAATGGCATTTACCTGATTTGAGAGATTTGAATTCAGTTAGAGACAATAATCCTGTTTTACTACTCTCCTTAACTTCATCACATTTCATTTTTTTCTGTTAACTGTATTTATTTTACCATTTTTAATTTTAACATAATATTTTGAATTAAAAAGCTGTAAATCAAACATGGTCAAATAATGTTCTATATCTGTCCTTTATTAAAAATACAACTGACACCACAGCAGTACATTTTTCAGGCTTTCGATGAGGCCAACCAGCTGCTTTCCTTTGTCCTTCACTTTCCTCAGAAGTTTTCTTTAATTCTGGGCTTTAACCTTCCTGACTACACATATTCTCTGCTTCTCTTTCAAATTATTATACCCTCCTTTAAGTCAATCTTCAATTTATAACATTGTGCCCTTCATGGTTAGATCAGTTTAAAGATCCAAGTGAAACATGTAAAGTGTTCAATTTGAATACATAAAACAATGCAGCAGTAGTTAAAATCACATGTACCATATAAAAACTACGAGCCTTAAAGTATCACCCCATTAGGAAAGACCAATTAAAAAGTATGGCTCTTTCACTCTTCCCTGACGGTCAGTAGAGCAAAGGTTTGACAGATTGAAAATTTGGTCTGAATTACTTATATTGAATATTTCTTAAAGAACTCTGGTTCTTTTCATCACACTACAACATTCAAATGATTTTTAAACTATTATTTAAATTTTTATAATTATATAGTCATATACTAATCAAAAATCCAGAAAGGAATCTACACTTTGTATTAGTCCATTCTCATGCTGTTATAAAGAACTGCCCAAGACTGGGTAATCTACGAAGGTAAGAGGATTAATTGACTGACAGTTCCACATTGCTGGGAAGGCCTCAGGAAACTTACAATCATAGTGGAAGGCAAAAGAGAAGCAGGTACCTTCTTCACAGGTGGCAGGATGGAGTGAGTGCAAGTAGGGGAAATGCCAGATGCTTATAAATCCATGAGATCTTGTGAGACTCCCTCACTATCACAAGAACTGCATGGGGTAAGCTGTTCCCATGATCTGAGTTCTACCACCTGGTCTTGCCCTTAACATGTAGGGATTATGGGGATCATAATTCAAGATGAGATTTTGGGTGGGGACACAGCCAAACCATGTAAGTCTGTACCTGGCCCCTTCCAAATCTCATGTCCTCACATTTCAAAACACAATCATGCCCTTCCAACACTTTCCCAAAGTCTTACCTCATTCCAACCTTAACCCAAATGTCCGAGTCCAATGTCTTTTTTGAGACAAGACAATTCCTTTTGACTGTCAACCTGTAAAATCAAAAGCAAGTTAGTTACTTTCTAGATAAGATGTGGTTACACACCTTGGGTGTGTAAATGTAACCACTCCAAACAGAAGAAATTGGCCAAAACAAAGGGGCTACAGGCCCCATACAAGTCCAAAATCCAATAGGGCAGTCATTAAACCTTAAAGTTCCAAAATAATCTCTTTTGACTACATGTCTCATGTCCAGGTTATGCTGATGCAAGAGGTGGGCTCCCCCAGCTTTGGGCAGCTCTGCCCTGTGGTTTAGCAGGGTACGGTCCCCCCCGGCTGCTTTCATGGGCTAGCATTTAGTGCCTGTGGCTCTTCCAGGTGCTCAGTGCAAGCCATTGGTGGATCTACCATTCTGGGGTCTGGAGGATGGTGGCCCTCTTCTCATAGCTCCCCTAGACCGCAGTGGGGACTCTGTGTGGAGGCTCTGACTCCAGATTTCTCTTCCACACTGCCCTGGCAGAGGTTCTCCATGGGGCCTCTGCCCCTGCAGCAAACTTCTACCTGGACACCCAGGCATTTCCATAGGTCCTCTTAAATCTAGGCAGAGGTTCTCAAACCTCAATTCTTGACTCCTCTGCACCTGCAGGCTCAACACCATGTGGAAGCTGCCAAGGCTTGAGGCTTGCAACCTCTGAAGCAACAGCCCAAGCTGTATGTTGTCCCCTTTTAGCCACAGATGGCGCTGAAGCAGCTGGGATGCAGGGCACCATGTCTGGAGGCTGCATACAGCAGGGGGGCCCTGGGCCAGGCCCACAAAACCATTTTTATCTCCTAGGCCTCTGGGCTTGTGATGGGAGGGGCTCCCATGAAGGTCTTTGACATGCATTGGAGACATTTTTCCCACTGTCTTGGTGATTAACATTTGGTTTCTAGTTACACACGCAAATTTTTGTGGCTGGCTTGAATTTCTCCCCCAGAAAATAGGGTTTTCTTTTCTGTCATATTATCAGGCTGCAAATTTTCTAAGTTTTTATGCTCTGCTTCCTCTTGAACGCTTTGCTGCTTAACATTTTCTTTTGCCAGATACCATAAATCGTCTCTGTCAAGTTCAAAGTTCCACAACTCTCTAGGGCAAGGGCAAAATGCTGCCAGACTCTTTGCTAAAGCATAGCAAGAATCATCTTTGCTTCAGTTCCTAACAAGTTCCTCATTTCTATCTGAGACCACTTCAGCCCGGACTTCATTGCCCATATCACTATCAGCATTTTAGTCAAAACCTTTCAAGTCTCTAGGAAGTTCCAAACTTTTCCACATCTTCCTATCTTCTTCTGAGCCCTCCAAGCTGTTCCGACTTCTATCTGTTACCTAGTTCCAAAGTAACTTCCCCATTTTTTGGGTATTTTTACAGCAGAGCCCCACTACCTCAGTAGTAATTTACTGTATTAGTCCATTCTCACACTGCTATAGAGAACTGTCCGAGACTGGGTAATTTATAAAGGAAAGGTGTTTAATTGACTCACTGCTTTGCATGGCTGGGGAGCCCTCAGGAAACTTACAATCATGGTGAAAGGCAAAGGAGAAGCAGACACTTTCTTCACAGGGTGGCAGGATGGAGTGAGTGCAAGCAGAGGAAACACCAGACACTTATAAGTCCGTCAGATCTGGTGAGACTCACTCACTATCAAGAGAACAGCATGGGAGAAACTGCCCTCATGCTCTAATTACCTCCACCTGGTCCT